>NW_006921640.1:10168899-10170116 GCF_000298275.1 Orycteropus afer afer
TTTTTGCAGTGTTCCCTCCTCTCCCCTCCCACCCCTGGCAACTGACAAAGAAAGTTTCCCTCCATTATAAACCTTTCCTTGACCCTCCACAACAAAGAATTAATACTATTTTTGTCCTTCCATGATTGACTTTTTTCACTCAGCATAATGGCTCCAAGTTCATCCATATTATGTGGTGTTTTGCAGATTCTACATTATTCTTTAGTGCTGCATAGCATTCCATTATATGTATGTACCATAGTTTGATCATCCACTCTTCGACTGTAAATCTTAGAGATAAGTCCCTTGCCAGATATGTAATTATCGGCAAATATGAATTTGTTGCTGTTATTTTTGTTATGTGCTTTTTCATGATGTCGATTTCTTTGTTCCATATAATTTTCTATGCTGAGCTCATTTTGTTTATGAATCGTGTTATCATTTCCTTCATTGCAATTGTTTTAGTATTTGCTGAATATTTATGCTGGTCCTCTTTTTTGATGTGAAGGTTTATAATTTCTCTGATAAATCACAGATTACCCTGTGATCTTGTAGTTATCTTGACTTCCCTACCATCTAGAAGTTCACAGGTTACCCTGTGATCTTGTAGGTGTCTTGACTTCCCTACCATCTAGAAGTTCTGTAACAACAGAGTTTTTTCCCTCTTTTTGGTTTGTAGTGGTCCTCATTTGTCAATTGGTGTCTCTGGTTCCCTGTTTACAATCTTGTAGGCTTATTTACTTTGGATACTTCCATAGCTGGGTTGGTTTCTAGGTTATATGATCATGTGTGTTAATGGTCAGTTATTGTTGGCTGTTGTTGCTTCTCTGTCCAAAGGGCTCCATTTAGCAGCTCTTGTAAGGCTGGTCTGGTTTTAACAAATTCCCTTAATTTCTGCTTATATGGAAATGTCTTAATTTCATCATCATATTAGAGGGACAATTTTACTGGGTACTAATTCTTGGTTGGAAATTTTTCTCTTTCAGGGTTTTACATATACCATCCCATTGTCTTCTTGCCTGCCTGCATGGTTTCTGTCGAAAAATCCGAACTTAGTCTTATTGGCTGCCCCTTGTAGGTAACTTTTCATTTTTCCCGTGCTGCTCTCATAATTCTTTCTTTGTCTTTGGTTTTGGTAGGTTTGATGATGATATGTCTGGGTGATTTTCTTTTGGGGTCTATCCTGTTTGGGGTTCATTGGACTTCCTGAATGGATATATTCTCATCTTTCATCATAC
>NW_006921640.1:10187749-10191448 GCF_000298275.1 Orycteropus afer afer
GTCTGTGCAGTCCTTGTGCCTAGTCTGCCATCTTGCCGGAACTCCTGGATCACCTTTCTTTAGACTGGACACAAATACCTATCTCTTCCAGTCAGTTAGCCAGGTAACTGTCTTGAAAATTTCTTGACATAAACAAGTAAGACGTCCAGCACTACGATCGTTTGTTGAAACATCTCAATGGGTAGGTGGTCAATTCCTGGACCTTTTTTTTTTTTTTTGCCAATTCCTTCGGTGCAGCTTCAACTTCTTCCTTCAGTGCCATTGGTTCTTGACCTCCTGAAACAATTCAACATCAACCCATTCTTTTCGGCAGTGACTCTGTATTCTTTCCATCTTCTTTTGATACTTCCTGCATCATTCAATATATTGCCCATAGAATCCTTCAATATTGCAACTTGAAGCTTGAATTTTTTCTTCAATTTTTTCAACTTGAGAAATGCAAAACATGTTCTTCCCTTTGTTTTCTAACTCCAGGTCTTTGTACATTTCATTATATTAATTTACTTTGTCAAGCTGCTCTTTCAAATCTTCTGTTCGGCTCTTTTATCTCATCATTTTTTCCATTTGCTTTAACAACTTTCTATTCTAGAACAAGTTTCAGAGTCTTCTGACATCCATTTTGGTCTCTCCTTCCTGTCCCATCTTTGTAATGACCATGTGCTTTTTTCATGTATGATGTTCTTGATGTCATCCCACAGTTCCTCTGGTTTTTGGTCACTGGTGTCCAATGCATCAAATCTATTCTATAGATGGTCTCTAAATCAGAAGGGATATGATCAAGGTCATATTTTGGCTCTTGTGGACTTTTTAAAATTTTCTTTAGCTTCACCCTGAACTTGCATATGAGCAGTCGATGATCTGTTCCACAGTCTGCTCCTGGCTTTGTTTTGGCTGAAGATATTGAGCTTCTCCATCACCTCTTGCCACAGATGTAGTCAATCTGTTTTCTGTGCACTCTGTCTCACAAAGTCCACGTGTACCGCTACTGTTTGTGTTGTTCAGAAAAGGTATTTGCAATGAATAAGTCATTGGTCCTTCAAAACTCTATCCTGTAATCTCCCGTGTCATTTCTATCACCAAGGCCATATTTTCCAATTTCTGGTGATTCTTTTGTTTCCAACCTTTGCGTTCCAATCACCAGTAATAATCAATACATATTGATTGCATGTGTGGTCAATTTCAGACTGCAGAAATCTTCAATTTCTTCATCTTTGACTTCAGTGGTTGGTGTGTAAATTTGAGTAATAGTAGTATTAACTGGTCTTCCTTGTAGGCATATGGATATTATCCTATCAGTGACAGCATTTTACTTCAGGGTCTATCTGGAAATGTTCTTTTTGACAATGAATGCCACACCATTCCTCTTCTATTTGTCATAGTAGACCATGTGATTGCCTGATTAAAAAAGACTAATTATCGGTCCATTTCAGCTCTTTAATGCCTAGGATATTAATTTTTATGCTTTCCATTTCACTTTTTACAACTTTTAATTTTCTTAGATCCATACTTTGTACATTCCATGTTCCAATTTTTAATGGATATTTGCAGTTGTTTCTTCTCATTTTGAATCATGCCCCATCAGCAAATGGAGGTCTCAAAAACTTTATTCCACCTACATCATTAAGGTAGACTCTACTTTGAGGAGGCAGACCTTCCCCAGTCATATTTTGAGTACCTTCCAACCTGAGAGGCTCATCTTTCAGCATGATATCACACAATGTTTCAGGACTCTTCACTCACCTGTCAGTTTGTCATACTGAGTTGGCTTTCATGTTGCTATGAGGCTGGAGACTATGCCACCAGTATATCAAATACCAGCAGGGTCACCTAAGGTGGACAGGTTTCAGTGGAGCTTTCAGATTAAGATTGACTGAGAAAAAGGAAGGGACCATCCACTTGTGAAAAGATTGGCCACTGAAAACCTTATGAATAGCAGTGAAATACTGTCTGATATATTACTGCCTTCACCCTAATGGAGGTCATAAATGAGGAGCGTGGGGTAGAAAATCCACCACCAAGCCTGGGGCCCTATATCACCTGTGATGGTGACAAAGGGGAACAAAGGCATCCAATAGGACAATAGGTCCATCTAGTCTAGGTCAAGGTTCAATATGAGCTTCCCTACTTCCTCCAACCTTGCATTACAGGTAAACTAAGGTTCCAATGACAGTCTCATCATCTATAAGGAGAGGGACCTATGCTAGTTGTCTCTAAGTTTCTTCCTAACTCTAGTGAGTTAGGAATATAATCTAACTTTGGTGTCAGTGGCCACCATCCGAGGACATTCAAAGTGAAAGGGTAGTGAGTTAGAGATGGAAAGGCGGCATTCTTCCAACTTAGCTGCTGAGAATAGTGTGAGGAGGGTGTTTATGAAGTCATTGACCAGGTTTTACCCTCCAGATAATTTTGGCTTCTTGCTTGCTTGTGCTAAGAAAGGTAGGAAGAGGCTAGTTTGGAGCACTAGGCAGGCAGGGGAGATCCTGCACTCTGAGGAAGCAGGGAGAACCTGATATGTGGCAAGGAGTCACAAAGGGAATGGTGCAAGGAGATGTGCCCAGTCATCAGCCATCCTCAATGTCATGGGCCCGGAGGAATAGAACAGTCAAGAAATTCTGGGTACTGAGTCCTGCTTACTCACTTGGGTAACCTTGCTCACTGGCTTTTACCTCCCTTGGGCGGGTGAGAAAACTTGGGCAAGTGCCAGATTCCTGAACAGAATAAAGTTAAGGACTTGACAGATAAGCATCCATCAAGACAACATCGTCAGTAAGTCAACAGAAGCAATGTTTATCCATTGTGTAAGTAGCCCACAAAAGTCAAGATTGCCAGAAGCTGATATCCAACTGGTGCTTTCTCTTCTTGGCCTCAATTGGGCAGAGGTAGAGAAGGAATATTGTTTATAAGTTTGTGTAACATCACTTTGGGAAATCATCCCCCACATTGCAATATATTCCTGCTCAGTTGTTATGATTTGGGTGGGATAGATACATGACCCAAAGAATGGTCATGTGACCTAATTTCTGGCCAATCAGGATGCCCTAAAGCCCTAGATGCAGTGACTGGTTCAGGCACGGACCATTGTGACCCATGTATGTCAATGGAGCAGAATCCTAGATCTTTGTCTGAGGTCAGCTTCTGTAAACCTGGATGTAATGAGGGGAGTGGGCACTGTGATGTATATATTTGCCACCATGTGGAGAGACCCTTCCAAATACGAAACAATATGGAGGACAGTAGAACCACTTCTTTGTAGTTCAAACTATGACAATTAATACAATACCCTTTTTCTCCCTTAAGCTGGAGAGTTTCCGACACTTCCAACTACAGCAGCCCCGACCTTGCAGATGGTGTTGAGTATGTGGCACCTCTAATCTCTTGCTTCCTAGAAACACATCCAAGAAACCTTTACAGATTAGTATCACTATTACACCATATTTTGCCTGAAGATGAAGTTTGGACAGCTGATTTCATCAGATCCCTGACCTCTTGGCTCTCCTGTCCACCTCCCCCTCCAAAACTATGCTAAGCTAAATCTTAGCACAGACCCTCTTCATATCTACCTTGATTGCTATAAATGACCTGCCTTCTTTTTACAGTATTTCAATGTTTTTAAATTTATTAAGGCTTGCTTTATGGCCAACTTATGGTCTATCATGGAAAATGTTCCATGTGCACTGGAGAAGAATGTATATTGTGCTG
>NW_006921640.1:10193247-10198176 GCF_000298275.1 Orycteropus afer afer
TGGATTTCTATCTGTAGATTTAGAATCATTTCTAATTTTTCATTTATTTTGTCATTTTGTTCTTGTATTTTCTTCCAAAATTCTTCTAGGGTTTTTTCTGTGTTTTCTTTGGTCTGTCTCTCAATCCTTTGAAGATACCTAAATATAATTCTTTTGAATTCCTTCTCGGAGAGTTGCAGTGCTGCTTCTTCCTCAGAGATGTGTTCTGGGTCTGTATCCTGCTCCCTTGTTTCTACCACTTTGTCCTGTTTCTTTGTGCAGACTGTGATGGTCTGTTGTCTCCGAGATATCGTGGCATTCTTGTATTTAGATCTCTGTTAACTGTTTGTGAAGAGCATCCAAGGGTGATTCAGGCTCTTCTTGGTGTTTTTTTTATCATTGGCCTGTTGGTGGAGAAGGAGGTAGTGGCTCTTGCTCAGTAAGTGAAATTGCAGGAGATGTGGGTGTAGTTGTGTCTTATGGGGACTGTTGCTGTCTCCCACTCAATTAGACAAAAATTACAATTGAATAGCAATCAAAAAGCTAAAAGTACATGGACAAAAAACACACCATGTAATCATACAGGAACAGTAACCAAAAAAAGAAAAAAGGGAAAAAGATGAAAAAACAAGAAAATCTACAATATCTGGGGATAGGGCACTAAGACAAAAAAGGTAGAGAACGAGAATAAAAAGAAAAAAATGGGGAAAATGCAGAAAGAAAAACAAGGAACTGGGTTAACCATGAAAAAAAAATTTAAAAAAAAATTTTTTTCAACCAGGAACAGGGAAAAGAAAAAAGCTGAAAGCTATGACCTGGGAGGGGAAGAATAAAGAAAAATAGTAAAAAGGAGAAAAATATTAATAATAGTAGTAGTTTTAAAACAGAAAAATACAAGCAAACTAAACACCAGAAAAAAGAAAGCGAAAAATAAAATAAAATAAAAATAAAAAAAGAGAAAAAAAAAACTGGTGGAGGACAGGGCAGGGCACCCAGGCTCCATATGAGCACACAGACTGGGATGGAGTTCCTGCGGGCCCAGAAGGTGGGTGGGAGTGGGGGATGGCCGTGTCTCCATTCACCAAGTGGGTGTGGGGTACAAGAGTAACAAGAGGAATGATGCACCTTTTCAGTTGGGCAGGTCCAGGTCTGGAGTGTCCTTGGGGTTGCTGGCAAGCAGAACCTGTTCTTAAGCCCCTGGAATCTGCAAGAGTGATGTCTCTTTAAATATCCAAAATGGTCAAGCTGCTTGTAAATATTCAAAATGGTGGTGCCCTCCGGACAGGCAAAAGTCCACAGCTCAGCCCGCCTTTCTCTTCACCTTCTCCATTTATTCCCCAGCCACAAGAACAGTCCTCCGTGCAGCTAGCAGGGCTGATTTTTAGGTTAATTCTTAGGTCCTACCACCACTCAGCCTCTCCAAGCTGTCTGTGCCATCAGGCTCACTCAGGATCACTGCCAGACTGCAGCTCTGTCTGTCTCCTTTTTTGGTATTTTCACGCAAATTCTTCTGCTAGTTGGGGTTTAGTCCACTTCTATATCCTTCCCTTCAAGGCTCAGGGGTCCAGGATTATCTTCTATGTCTGTGTTAATTGTTTTCCCTTTTCTTTGTTGAAGAGGATCTGTGCAGTCTTTCTGCCAAGTCCGCCATCTTACCAGAACCTCCCTGCCTTCTTTTAATCTCTTGATCTTTTCTCCATACTGCCACAGTTATGCAAACAAATCTGACTTGACTTGACCATTCCTCTCATTAAAAATCTCTACTGGTTCCTTAGGGCCTATAGAAAAAATCCAAGGTCTTCAACATGCCATCTAAGTATCTAAAGAATCTCATTGTGACTTGTCTGTATCTTGTCTGACCACATTCCCTTGACATGTATGTCATGCTTTGGTGATCCAAAACTATTTGATCCTGGAGTCCCCAGGTAGTTATAATCAGGTAACACACTCAGCTGCTAATCAAAAGGTTGGAAGTCCAAGTCCACCTTGAGGTGCCTCAAAAAAAAAAAGGTCCAGGCATCTTCTTCTGAAGATGAGCCATTGAAAACCCTTTGAAGCATAATTCTACTTGAAATTATTTTACCCTAAATATTCCACACACGTTCACAGCTTCATATTTTGAAAATGCAGTTTTGCCTAAAATGTTTTATCTTTCAGTTGGTTCACACAATAGCCAGTCCCAACTCCTTTCTCCTACATGCCTTCCTATACTTGAGTTGGAAACTTTCCATTTTTACCCTCAGCCTCCATTGCTGCTATGGATAGCCATATAACACAGTTCTGGCCAAAAAGATGCAAGGAAAAATCTTCAAGAAGGTTTCTGAGAAAGTTTTTGCTTTCCTGATAAAAAGGAAACACCTGACTGGCACTATTCTCTTTCTCCTTTGTGAGAACACTGCCTGGAGCTGCTACAAGCTGTGCCCAAGACTAAAAAGAGAAAATTCCAGAAACTTCAGCCTTAACATTGTTGATTAATGTATCACCCAGAGTGACTAGCTCTTTTCTTATTTTTCAAATTCTTATTAACTTTTCCTTTATTTTTTATTATGGTAAAATATATGTAACCAAAAGTACCATTTTCACCATTTTTTTTTAAATGTACTATTCAGGGGCATTAATTGTATTCATAATGTTTGTGGTAGTTAACTTTGTGTGTCAACTTGGCTAGGCCTGGTTGAGTGGCTGGGCAGCTGAACATAATTATGGTGAGATTGGTAATTAACTTCATGGTGGAATCTATTGGAGCAGCTGAGTAGCTGCTTTGGGTATGTGGTCTGCTTCCCATATTTAAGAAATAGCTTTAGGAATGGTCTCCAACTTATGGCACACTTGAAACCTGCATGTATCTGTGCAATTGTTCAGCAGCCTGCCATGCTCTGCCAAGCTTGGGACTCTCAATGGACTTGAATTCATGACCTGACATGTGGTTTGGTAACGGCAGGACTGTGCCATTTTATTTGTTGACCTTGGGCTTGTTAGCCTCAGCAGCCAGTAGCTGCCTGAGTGAAGAGATGCCTCTGGCTTCAGTGGGCTGGGAGCAAGAGGCAGAGCTGAAGCCAAATGTCAAGGGGCTTTCACACAGCCCCTAGAGCCTAGCAGTTGGAACTTGGACTTTCCCGAACTCTAAGAGAATAAACTCCTCTTTGTTCAAGCCATCCCATTTGAGTTTATTCCTGTCAGAGTGTCACTCTGTAACCAGAACAATGTTGTAACCGATTCACAAATGCGACTATCACCACTACTTATTTTCAAAACACTTTTGTCACCCCAGATAGAAACTCTATACCCATTAAGTAATTACACTCCTTTCTTCCCCCAGCACCTAGTAACCTCTAACTTAATTTCTGTCTCTGTGAATTTGCTTATTCTAGATATTTGATGGAGTCCTTAACTGGTGCAAACAACTAACACACTTACCTTCTAACCAAAAGGTTGGAGGTTCAAGGCCACCAAAAGGGACCTCCGAAGAAAGGCCTGGCAATCTACTTCCAAAAACTCAGTCATTAAAAACCCTATGGAGCGCATGGGAGGGAAGGACACAGGGAAGAGACAACCACGGGGAGGAAGTGGGAAGACAGCTGTTAAATTGTGGGGAATTGCAATGTCATGAGACAAAACATGTATGAATTGCTGTATGGAAAATGAATTTGCTCTGTAAACTTTCACCCAAATCACAATAATAATAACAATAACAATAATAAGCCTATGGAGCACAATTCTACTCTGACACATACAGGGTCACTGTGCCTCAGAAATGGCTCAACAACAACTGGAGTACTGGGTAGATATTTCATATAAGTGAAAACATATAGCAATTTGTCCTTTGTGTCTGGCTTTTTATGCTTTGCATGTTTTCAAGATTCATCCATTTTGTAGCATGTATCAAAGTTTCATTCCTTTTTATGGCTGAATAATATTCCATTGCATTTATATACTACAGTTTCATTTATCCATTCACCTGTTGATGAACACCTGGGTTGTCTCTATCTTTTCACTATTGTGAATAATGTAATTTATAAGGATTCCAATTTCTCCACATACTCACCAACACTTATTTTCTGTTTTTGTTTTGTTTTTTAATTATAGTCATTCTAGTAGGCGTGAAGTGGTACTTCATGAACAATCACATATAAGTATCTGAGTCTCTTTTTTCAATCTTTTGGGTATGTATCTAGGAATAAAACTGCTGGGTTATAAGGTAGTTCCATGTTTACCTTTGAGGAACCACTGACATTTTCCCACAGTGGTGTACCATTTTAAATCCCCACCAGTAATTTATAAGGATTCCAATTTCTCCACATACTCACCAACACTTATTTTCTGTTTTTGTTTTGTTTTTTAATTATAGTTATTCTACTAGGCGTGAAGTGGAACTTCACTGTGGTTTTGATTTCCCTGACTAATGATACTGAACATCATTTCATGTGCTTATTTGCCATTTGTGTATCTTCTTTGGAGAAATGTCTGTTCAAGTCCTTGGCCCATTTTTTTTTAGTCAGATTGTTTGCTTTTTTGCTGTTGAGTTGTAGAAGTTCTTTTTTTAATTAATTTTTTGAGAAAATTTGCACAACGAAAATACCTATTCAACTTTTACATGTACAGTCCCTTGACAGAGGTTGCATACTCCACATTGTGTCACCATTCTCCCTATCTCCCAAACTGTTGCACTACCATTGATTTATAATCTATTTTATGATCTATTTTGAATAAATGTGTTTGTATATGTCTAAGGTAACAATTCAACTCTATCCTTTTGCATGTGAATGTCCAATTTTCCCAGCATCATTTGTTGAAAAGTCTGTTCTTTCCACCATTGAACAGTCTCAGCACTTTTGTCAAAAATCAATTGATCGTCAGAGGCGGGGCAAGATGGCGGACTAGGCAGAAGGATTGCACAGACCCTCTTCAACAAAGAAAAGGGAAACCAATTAACACAGACACAGAAGATAA
>NW_006921640.1:10206862-10221799 GCF_000298275.1 Orycteropus afer afer
AATAAAACAAAAAAAAAAAAAAAATGTTTGGACTTAAAAAAAAAAAAAATCAGTTGATCATCAGCAATCTCATTACTAGATATATATTCTAAAGAAGGGAGAGCCAGGACACAAATAAATATATGCACACTCACATTCATCACAGCACTACTCACAATAGCAAAGAGATGGAAATAACCTAAGTGCCCATCAATGGAGGAATAGATAACCAAACCATGCATGCATGGTACATACACATGATGGAATACTATGCAACACTAAAGAATAGCATAGAATCTGCAAACCACCACATAATGTGGATGAACTTGGAAGACATTATGCTGAGTGAAATAAGTCAATCACAGAAGGACAAATGCTGTATTAGTCCACTATTGTAAAAAAATCAAGGAGAGGTTTATATATGGAATGAAACTTTCTTTGTTGGTTACCAGGGGTGGAAGAGGAGGGGTGAGAAAATTCCTAGATAGGTTTTATTTACATATATACGTTGTTGTTGTTGTTGTTGTTGTTGTTGTTGTTATTGTGCTGTGGAGTTGGACCCGACTCATAGCAACCCCTCCTGGGTTTCCAAGGCAGTATCACTATGGAAGTAGATTGCCCCATCTTACATACACACACACACACACACACACACACACACACACTTATTCACACCAAAGATTACTAGTGGTTATCAGGGGTAGGTGGGAGGGGGAAAAGGGAAGATTTTGTTTTCAAGGCACCGAGTTTATGCTAATGGTGATGGAATATTTAGAAAAGGAGAGCAATAATGATGGCACAACATGAAAAATATCATAACCGTCCCTGAGCTATATATGTGGAAGTTATTATGTTGGTGAATGTCTTGGTGTGCATGTTTTCACTACAATAAAAGTTAAAAAAAAAATCAATTGATCATATATTTATCTATTCTTGTCTTCTTATAAAAAAGGGATTATACATTCATTAGTGGTTACCAGGAAAGAGGTTGGGGAAGGTACCCTTTATATAGTAAACAGAAAAGAAACTCACTACCATCGAGTTGGATCTGATTCATAGTAACCCCTTCCTGGGTTTCCAAGGCAGTATCACTATGGAAGTAGATTGCCCAACCTTCATTCCAAGGAGTGGCTGATAGGTTTGAACTACTGGCCTTCTGGTTAGCAGTCAAATGCCTTAGGCACTACGCCACCAGACTTATTATTTTTGGTGATGGGAAAAATAACATCAAATGTGGATGCAGTGAGCACAGCACAACCAAAGTAATAACAAGTATTTGAGCACATATGGATGGGTATAGACAAATTAGAATACAAGTAGGGACAGATGCATACATAGGTGAGGACAGACAGAAGTAACTATAGGTACATATAAATACAAATATGTGGGTGCAGGCACATACATTGATTGAAGACAAAAATACAGACACTCCTCAGACATAACCCAACACTTTCCAACATTGCTTTCCTGGGTTTGAAGACTTAGGATTGTAGTTTCACAGGACAAGTCAGTCAATTGGCATAATATAGTTAACAACAACAACAACAACAGTTCACAAAAAATCATAATCAGCATCCTAGTGATGTAAGTAGTGTTGAAGATCTTAAAAGCTTGTGAACAGCCATCTAAGACAAAACTGCTCACCAGGAAGTCGGTAAGGAAGAAGGTAACCAAAAGCACAGAGAAGAAACAAGTCTACAAGAGCTACAACCTCATCTATCCTGACACCAGAAGAACTAAATGGTGCCCAGCTACCACCACAGATTGTTCTGACCTGTGCCAGAATACTTGGTCCCAGATAGAATGGGAGACACATATAGAGCAGATCTCAGATTCTAATTAAAAAAAAAAAAAAAAAAAGGCAAACTGAACAGTAGAGAGCAGAAGAATTCCTGAGACTACCACCTGAGATATCTTTAAACCCAGAACTAAGTCTATCTCTTGGAATCACTTTTCAGCAAAATAGCAGAGCAGCACACAAAATAAAGGATATTACCCCTAAGATTGGTGCCCTCCTTAAGAACACCAGTGTAAGTCCAAAAGGTCAACAATTTCTCAAAAGCAAAGATGAGAAAGTAAGGGGGCAGGAATACTGGAAAGGAAACAAACTGAACACAATTAAAAAGAACATTGACATATTGTGATAAATGTAACTAATGTCAGTGAACAATTTGTGTGGAAATTGTCAAATGGGAACCTAAATGACTGCGTAAACTTTCACCAAAAATTCAATAAAATATTATTTCTTAAAAAATCAGTTGGCCATAGATGTGAGGGTTTATTTCTGAGCTCTCTATTCTATTCTGTTGGTCTCTATGTCTATTCTTATGCAGTTCCACATTGTTTTGATTACTATAGCTTTGTTGTAAGTTTCAAAATCGGGATGTGTGAGTCCTCCAACTTTGTTTCTTATCTGAGCATGTGTTCTGCACTGGGTATGTGCATTACACTGTTTTCTCCAGTGAACTCAGTGACCCTTCTGAGCTCCTGTTCTTCAGTAATCTTCCTCCTCCTCTTCCTCCTCCTCTTCTTCTCCTTCTTGGGCTTTTGAGTTCTGTCATCCACCTGTTCCATCTTTGTCCCTCACCCCAGGTGGGCAGAGTGTGTCTATGACTTTAGATCTTTCAACAGATGCTGTCACTGCCCAGAAGGCTGATCTAGCTTGAGGGTAAGGAGGTGGGAAGGATCCAAAACAAAAGTTAGCATCTATGCTGATCCCTCAGGGAACTGCAGACAGGTCAAAATGCACAATCACAGTATTTTAAGAACAAGGTCTGGATTAGCCCCCTGGCACCAGGAAGCAACACCAGGAATACCAGCAGCTGTCCCTACAGCCACCGCCACCACCATGCTGGGGAATGAGGGATAGTGGTCAGGGGGTTGAAAATGCCACAATTCTCTCTGACCAAAATTTGCATTTCCATTTTTCATTAAGTAGCCCCTGGTTTGTAAATTTCAAATTAGATTCCAGAGTTCCAAAAAAGTTGATTCTGTTGATCTTTACCAGTTTATAATTGTTTTAATGGAGGGATTGATTGTTTAAGCACCTTCTTCTACCATTTTTAATAACATCTAAGTATCTACCTCTTGTAGCAGTATATGGCAAAATTATCTTCTATTTGTTTAAACTATAGTTACTCAAACATTCTGTTAATTACAGCGGAACATATTTCTAACTGCTACACTAGTAAGCTGTTCATCTTTCTAGATCTTTCCAGTTAGATTATTGCTTCCTGAGGGAAGTGTTTCCAAATTTCCTAGTCAGACTATGACTTCGTCCTCTAAGTATCCATGACATTGTGCATTTTATCTGGGGGCAGTGCACATCATATTATAATATCTGCTTACTTCCTGGAGAAGACTATGATCTCTGATCTCATCCTTTCACATATCTGCCCAAGCTCCTAGCAGAATGAGTTACATGGAGTACCAAAAAAACCAAACTCACTGCCGTCAAGTCGGATCCAACTCATAGTGACCCCTCCTTGGGTTTCCAAGGCGGTATCTCTACAGAAGTAGATTGCCCAACCTTCCTTCCGAGCAGTGGCTGGTGGGCTTGAACCTCCATCCTTCTGGTTAGCAGTCAAATGTCTTACGCACTATGCCACCAGAGTTCCCTATATGCAGTAGGGATTCCCAAAATGCAACGCAAGTGGAGAATTCCATTCCTAAGAGGACATCATATTATACTGTAACCTCTGGGCAAGTTTTAACCCTTTGAGATCTAGACACCCTTTGAGATTGAGGAGAAAATGGCTGATTCAGTTAATAGGCCATTCCCACGGGTAAAATGTGCTCTGTAAGTCAATCCATCCACCAGATACTCACCATTCTGTCATGTACAAGATACTCTGTGGAGGACAAATAAAAAGGAGGATGTCTTTCAAAAAGTTAATAGATCAAAAAACAAACAACTTATGGTCCATCTATACAATGGAGAAATGAGCTATCAAGCTAAGAAAAGACATGGAGGGGCATTAAAAGTATATTGCTAACTGAAAGAAGCCAGTCTGAAAAGGTTACATAGTGTATGATTCCAATTATATGACATTCTGGAAAAGGTAAATGTATAGATACAGTGAAAAGACCAGTGGTTGTCAGGGCTCATAGGGAGGCGAACAGTCAAAAAAGATGAACACAGGGCACTTTAAAGGCAGTGAAACTATTTTATATGAAACTTTAATGGTGAACACGACATTATGCGTTTGTCAAAATCCCTAAGAAAAAAAAAAAAAGGACTGTACAACCCAAAAAGTGACCCCCTAACGGAAACTGTGGATTTTAGTTAATAATAATGTATCAATATTGGTTCATCAGTTGTAATAAATGTACCACACCAATGAATGCAAGACTTTAATAATAGGAGAAAGGTATATGGGAACTTTATTTTCTGTGCAAGTTTTCTATAAACTTAAAACTGCTGTTTTTAAAAAGCCTATCAAAACTCAAAAATAAATCTTAAAAAAAAAAAAAAAAAAAGGAAGAAGGGCATAGCTCATCCTTAAGCGAATACTTTGGTACAGAAGATAATGTTTCACCTGCAATTCTTTTAGGTAACAATATAGGCAAAAGGATGGAAGCACTTTTCAACCTTGTATACACATTAGAATCCCCTGAAGAGCTTTTAAGCAATACCAGAGTCCAGGACCTATCATTGGAGAATCTGATTAAATTGGCCTATGTTCCCTCCCCCACTCTCATCTTAGTTTTAGTTTTTAAAGCTCCTTAGGAGCCTTGGAAACCCTATGGGGCGTTCTACTCTGTAATATAGGCTCACCATGAATCCAAATGAACAGCAACAGGTTTGTAGGTGATTCTATTATACAATCAGGGAGGAAAACCACTGATTTAAAAGAAATGTGAATCGGGAAGGCTTCATGGAGGAGGTGAACTATGAGCTAATCCTTGAAGCAAAGGGAAAATTGAGAAGACAGGGAGAAGAGGTATTTCAAGAGTGAGGAAAGCTGAGTGCAGTGGCAGAATGACAAGTCATGTCTGACTGACAATCAATCAGACTAGTTGGAGAAGAAGGTTCTAATAGGTCAGTACTGGAAGAGGCAGCAGAAATATAGGCTGGGCCTGCCTGGGAAGGTCCTTGAATGTCAGGCCAGTGAGTTCATATCATCCTGAAGGCAAGGGTAAACCACTGACAATTTTTATGCTAAGAAAGTAACATAAAAGAAATTAATAAAGATATTTCCATAATCAGTGTGCAGGAGGAATATAGACTATAATATTTGAATTATTAAATAATGATACAGTCTTTTAAGATAATAACACTTGAGCAAGAGCAGCCACTTGGGTACCTTCTCTCAGGTTAACTTTGTTTCCCACAGTCTCAAGTTTCACCATGATTCACAGTCGAGTTTAGACATGTGCAGATCTAAATCATGTTTCTAACAAAATCCCAGGTTTCTTGATATCAGCAATCATGTTTCTTCATCATTTCATTCTTAATTCATATCATAGTGTATCATAGTGTCTGGCACCTTTCAATTACTCCAAAAAAAAAAAAAAAAAAAGCTTATAGAAAGGAAGAAAGGAAACTGCAATAAGGCAAGGTCAATTCCACATAACCCAGGTAGGCTCAGCTGCAAGGCATGCTGGGACTCCAGCAACACAGTATGGTAGGGAATGGAAGCTAAGACAAAGCCAGATAGTGTAGATGAAAGGCAGTACAACATTTAACATTCCAAAGGGTGTGGTGAACCACCGGGAATTGATTTAGGCAAGCAAGAAAGGAGGTCCAAATTTGTGAAGGGGATGACACACAGCAGGAGGAAGTTCTAAGCAACAGACATGCTGAAAGGCAGGTGGGCAATGAAACTATAATTCCAATTTAGTTGGGTGGTGGGTCCTGATGAGGGGACATGCTCCAGTAGATGAAGCCGGCTCAGGAGGGTGTCCGGGACCTGACCTAATCTGATGTTCAAATGGAACATGGGCCAGAACCCTAGTGGGATGACTGGGCCATCACAGCAGGCACTAGGGTTAGGTTGTAGCTGAGGGTATATGGGAGCCTGCGGCTCACCTAAGTTTATGGCAAAAGGAATTGCTTTGGATCCCACCAAGGGGTGGGTGTACGTAGGGCTGCTAACACAGCCAGAGCCCTATCCAGGATTAACCCAGTAGCTGCTTTTTCTTTTTGTGTGTGTGTGATTTGGGTGAAAACCTTCAGGGTTCTTGTTTTCTTGAGTAGCACCAATTAATTATCTGACTCATTCAAGTAAGTATATCCTCATTTTAATGCACCTCTCTTAGAAGCTACATGAAAATGAGGGAGGAGCCTTGGGAATGGAGAAACTCCAATAGTGAATGAGGCTCTTTTCTATTTAAAGACTAGATTATCTGATAATAATCCAACATACAGAAGGGCACAGAGGCTAAAACTAGACAAACTCACTCAGTTCATCCAAAAAAAAAAAAAAAACCCACTGCCATTAGTCGAGTCCAACTTATAGCAATCTCTATGAGGTTTTCAAGGCTGTAAATCTTTACATAAGCAGACCACCTCATCTTTCTTCTGTGGAGCGGCTGGTGGATTCCAATATCCGAATTTTGGTTAGCAGCTGAATGCCTTACCACAGTGTAGTGGACACTAAAGTTCCAACTGAAATGACCTAGTGAAAGTTGTGCTTTATGAAAAGCTCTCGGGCTGGTATGTGTTCTTGGGCATGCCAGTCAGATTTTCCAGCATGGTGGTTAGTGACACAAGCTATGGGACCACTAAGCATGAGTCTGATTTGTGGCTCTGCCCCTTGCTGACTATGTTGCCTTCCCTCAGCATCCTCATCTGTCAAATAGAGGGCTCATGTGCAATGAAACACATCAATACATGGAGTGAGCTTAGAACAGTGTCCATAGTAAGGGATTCTCCACCACTAAGTAGATATATGCATCTGAGCAAAATACTCAAGCACTTAAAGCGCTTAAATACATGTTTTGGTAGGATGCTCTCTGAAGTCCTTTCTGTTTCTAAAATTGAGTGAATTAATAACTAGCATGTATTAGAAGACCCTCAATGAGATGGACTGACACAGTGGCTACAATGATGGGCTCAAGCATAGGAATGATTGTGAGGATTACACAAACCTGGCAGTGTTTCATTCTGTTGTACATGGGGTCACTATGAGTCAACACCAACTCAACTGCATCTAACAACATTAGTTTCCTAGGGCTGCCATAACAAAATACCACAAACTAGGTAGCTTATGAGGACAGAAGTTTATTGTTTCACAGTTCTGGAGCCTAGATGTCCAAATCACCATATTGGGATCACCTTGATTTCTCTGAGGTCTCTATGGATCATTTTTTTGTCTCTTCCAGCTCTGGCATTCCTTGGCTTGCAGATGAATTGTCACATAGTCATCCTCCTGTCTCTCTTTTTCTCTTAAGTAAGCACACCATGCAGAATGGATTAGGACCTACCCTACTCCAGTATGACCGCATGTTAATTTAACTATTAACATCTATTTCTAAACAAGGTCACATTCACAGGTACAGAAGTTAGGTCTTAAAACATACCTTTTTTGCTGAGTTCTTTATTGTATACTGCCTTCCCTTTCACCCAAGTTATTATGTGCCTACCCTCTAGTAAGTGGTTTATCCTCTCTTCCCCTCCCACCTCTGATAACCATCAAAGAATATTTCTTTTTGTGTGGAATCTTTATTTGACTACTCAGTAGTGGTCTCATACAATATTTGTCTTAATGTTATTGATCAAATTCACTCAGCATAATGTCCTCTAGGTTCATCCATGTTATGTGATGCTTCACAGATTCATTGTTGGTCTTTAATATTACATGGTATTCCAATATGTATAGATACTATAGTTTGTTTCTCCATTCATCTGTTGATGGGCATTTAGGTTGTTTCCATCTTTTTTGGTGTTGTTTATAGTGCTGTGATGAAGGTGGGTGTGCATATATCTGCCCATGTCACAGCTCTTATTTCTCTAGGATATATACCTAGTAGTGGGATTGCTGGATCATATATTTCTATTTCCTATGTTTTAAGGAAGCACCATGCCATTTCCCACGATGTTTCTGCCATTTTACAGTCCCACCAGCAGTGTATGAGGGTTCCAGTCTCTCCACACACTCACCAGAATTTGTTGCTTTCAGTTTTTTTGAACTGTGCTAGGTGAGATGTTATCTCATTATTGTCTTGTAGTGATACTGCCTCAGAAATCCAAGGAGGGGTCGCTATGAGTTGAGTCCGACTCAATGGCACATAACAACAACAACGGCTAATGATCATGAACATTTCTTCATGTGTTTGTTGGCTTCCTGAATGTCTTAAACATATCTTTTTGGGGGACACAATTGAATCCATAACATGCCCATATACATAAATTGACTTAAATGAGATCATATCATACATACTGTTTGGGGCACCTAAACTTCCCTCTCACCTTGCCCTGTATCATTTCTCCCCCAAAACACAAACATCTTCCATCACTTTTCTGTATAGTCATATAATGCCATACACAACTACATACAAATGCATAATTTATATATGAACAAAGTTTTTTTCACTTTAAAAAATTTATTTTAAAAAAATAATACTGCATCATGCTTCTTACACTGAAAATATTTCAGAGAACTCATTCTAATACATCAGATATGGTTCTAATTTATTCTTTTTAGTTGGTATTTAGAATTTCAATCTATGGGTGAATCAGAGTTCATTCAGCCATTCCCTAATGACAGGCCTTCACTTGTTTCCTGTTTGGGCCTCTACAAACACCATAACAAACATTCTTGTACTCATGTCATTCCAAACTTTGGATTTTTCCTTCATGAGATAGATTCCTCATCATCAGATTACTAGACCAAAGATGTATGTATTTTAAATGTTAACAGATGCTGCCAGACTATCTTCCAAAAAAGGCTCTAACACTTCACATTCCTGCCAGCATGTATGAGTCTACTGTTTCCTCATCCCTACCAATAATGGCATAACTCATTTTAATTTTTGCCAATGTGATGGATATAAAGTAATAACTCATAGTTCAACCAGAATTTTCCTGATTGCTTATAAATTTGAGCTTCATTTTTCAGTTTTTTTTATCAAAGTTATATATCCATATAATTCAACAAATCAAATAGGGATTTCTGAGTGAAGGTGAGAGATCAAATACACCATCTACTTATGCTCCCTCCTGAGATCCTATTAAAATAATAGTGAAGATGTGTCTTTTTTTTATTTTCTATTTTTTTAATTTTTGCAGTGTTCCCTCTCCTCCCCTCTGTGGTAACCAACAAAGAAAGTTTCTTTCTATATATAAACCTTTCCTTGACTTTTTACAATATTTGTTCTTCTATGATTGACTTATTTCACTCAGCATAATGTCCTCCAAGTTCATCCATGTTATGCGGTGTTTTGCAGATTCTACATCATTCTTTAGTGTTGCATAGTATTCCATTGTGTGTATGTACCATAGTTTGGTTATCCATTTTTCTGTTGATGGGCACCTAGGTTGTGTCCAGAAGATGTGTCTTTTTAAGGCATAAAGTAACTCACAAATAAGCATTTTACTCCTTAAGTTGTCTGTTGGTATTCATTCTGTTACCTTATATATCATTTTATATAAATACTTTATGTCCAAAAGTCTGGGGAGATGAAGACAGAAGGGACCTACTGGAGTTCTCAGGAGTACAGAGCTGGTGATGAGAAGGCTCCACTAAGCCAAGGGAGGGGCTTCAAGAGCATCACTTGCCTGGCCTGGCCCGCAAGAAGGGGAGACTCACAGGCCATCTCCAGTTGGAGTTGGCTGAGCCTGCCCCAATACTGCCCTCCGAATGGAAAGGAAAAAGATGAGAGTTTCTGGGAGACCTTGATATATGTCTCTCGGTGTTTGGAAAAGTAAGCAAATACAAACCTAGATGCTTGCTAAACATCATCCCAAGGAAATCTCACTCACCCTCTATGCAGAGAGTGCCCCAAAGGCAGAAGTCTTCAGCATCACACTCAGCCAGAAACACGCCAGGGCTCCCAACCTCTGATGGGCAGTAAGTTACACAAGATAATTCCTGTCATATCTTTCCTATCCATTTTCCTTCCTCTCCTTGACACGAAAGGAGTTAGAACCTAACAGATGAGAAGGGAGTGTCCCACACATTGAGAAGGCAGAGAGAGGAGTCACAGAGCACAGCAAGCCCTCTGGGACTGAGGCCTGGCCTGTGCCAGGGCACAGGAAGAGATAGGATTTAAACTGAACTTCAGATGGGAAATTTAAAGCTGATTTGATTGGGCTTGTAATAATTAAAAGCAACTAGGAAGATATGGACTTGGCCCAAGATGTTACTGAGGAATTTGTGGCCTAGCAGAGGAAGAAAGAAGTCAACTGTGAAAAACAGTTACTATTAAAATATAGACAAAATAAATATAGCATACCTTGTGTGTACAGAATAGTGCTAAATTCATATTCATTTCTTCAAGAACATTAGTTTGGAGGGTGCTACATTTTTATGCCTATTTGTATACATTCAGCCAGTCAAGTTCATTTCTGCCTTCTTATACTGTCTAGTTCTACTCAATAGCCAAACCCACTTCTGTCCTCTGCATTCCTTCCTCCTGTCTCACCTCAACATAGCTATTCCCCTCCTAAACTTTCCAAAACACTCTTTGTAACCCACATTGAGGTGTGCCCCTACCTCACCTGAGTGGAAACCTCACTGCCCTTCCAGTGGAGCTTACTTGGTCTCCAGTGTATGGGCCAGGAATTGGGGTGTCACTGCCTTTTTTTCCCATTACTGCTTGCTCCTTTGGTGCTCCTGGTGACTGCTCTCCCACCTTCTCTAACTCTGCATCTCTGTCATTTGCAAATTTTCTGATCACTCACAATCACTGGTTGTGGATGTTGCAAGTTGCTCAGTTTTTTTCTCCATCCCAAGCTGCACTGTCTATCTGGGTAAGTTCAATGTTCATTTGGATGACTTTCACTTCCATTCTATTTCAGCCACAGTCCTGGGCCTCTTCATTACCAGAAACATTCCACTCTGCTATCTTAAACCTCAAATATCCCATTTGCTGACCACAAACTTCTATTCCAATGATAATCTCATCACTCATTGTCTCTGTCACTAACTATTCTTCCACATGTTTCTTTTGAATGACTGTATAATACCCTCTTTTGGGGATGTGTGATAATGTATTTAAACTTGTGCTGGACATTAACAATCTTCATATTTTTGTGACTGAGTAATTACTATATGATACAGCTAAGATAAAAAAAATTAAAGTATATGCTTATCATAAAGTACTGCATTGTCAGTGAAGGCAAACATTGATCTACAGGTGGATAGATGGGTGGACACGCTGAACTACTAGGTATGTATATACAGGGGGGAGTGTGCCCATGACTATGTATAGGGTTGGCAGACAAGGTTTCTACAACTGTATTTGTAAAGGGACAAGGTTGTAGTCGCTTCTTGGCCACAGCCAGCTACCCAGAGGGAGTGAGTAGTTGGACCTGTGGGCTCGGGACCATGGTCACAGGGGACATCAAATTCAATTGGCATAACATACTACACAAAAACATTGTTCCATATCCTACTTTGGCAAGTAGCGCCTGGGATCTTAAAAGCTTGCAAGTGGCCATCTAGATGCAATGATGCATCTCTCCTCATCCAGAGCAAAGAAGAATGAAGAAGACTAAAGACTCATGGAAACAATTAGTCCAAGCGACTGTTACACCATACGATCCTCAGCCTATATGACTATGAGACCAGAAGAACTAGATGGTGCCAGGCTACCACTGTCAACCACTTGGAGAGGGAACTATGTAGGTGATCCTGGATAGGGTGGAAGAACAATGTGGAACAAAACTCAGAATCATTAAAAAGAAAAAAATAAAGGGACCAGGTTTACTGGTTTGATAGAACCTGGTAGAACTACTGAGATTATGGCCCCTAGCTGCCCTTCAGGTCTGGAATTTAACCTATTCCCATGGCTTCCAGCCAAACAAAAGAGAGGCATATGAAATGATCTACATTAGGTAGATGCACTCTGTGGAGAGACCAATCACAGGAGAATAGAAAGGCTGTGAATGCACAGGGAGACAGCTTGGGGGGCAGAAGTGCATGGGAGGGAAGGACACAGGGAAGAGGTAACTATGGGGAGGAAGTGGGAGGGGAATCATTGCATTGTGGGAAATTGTAGTCAATGTCATACAAAGTATATGTGAGCTGCTGTGTGGAAATTGAATATGCTCTGTAAACTTTCACCCAAATCACAATAAAATTTTTTTAAAAGTATATGTTCTTATATTTTAGTGGAGGGTAGATACAAATTAGTATAGATAGATAGATAGACAGACAGATATAGATATTGACATGTGCTATGCAAGGTAATAAGATGCTCTGCTGGTATAGTGAGTAAGGCATTTGGCTGCTAACCAGAATGTCAGTGGTTCAAGACCCACCAACTGCTCCATGGGAGGAAGTTGAGCCAATCTACTTTCATAAAGATTTACAGCCTTGGAAATTCAAGAGGAGTTGCTATGAGTTGGAATTGACTCAATGGCAATGGGTTAGTGGGTTATGCAAAGTAATAAAGCAGGGGAGGTAGGTTTATTCTAGCTAGGCCTTCCCTGACTAGCCTCTCTGATGAGATGATGTTTAAACTGACTTAAATAAAGTAAGGAAGTAAGTTAATCAGCTATCTATGAAACAAGCAATGCAGAGAAGAGTGGATGAGAAGGTCTTGGGATGGAGCCAAGATCTGTGTGGCCAGTTTGCAGTGAACAAGTATAAGGAGAGAGCCATGGTAAGACTATGTAGGGCCTCTTAGACCATGGGAAAGACTTCTGAATTTTATCTGGAAGTGAGTAAGAAGTCATTGGAGGGTTTCAAGTACAGCAATGATTGATTGAGACTTGGACTAGGTGATAGTGATGGAGATGATGACTGTGGTAGATTTGAGATATATTTTGAAAACAGTGAGTGAGATTTGCTGATGGATTGAATACAGGGGTATGACACACAGAGAAAGAAAGAGGATTCAAAGAGCACACCATGTTTTGCCTAAGCCACTGGATGAATTGAGTTGTCATTTAATGAGATGGAGGTAAATGCAGGGGAAGTGTTGGGATGGGGTTCTTTGGATGTTAAATTTGATAGGTCTAGGTCTATTAGATGTCCAAAGGCACTCTTGTGGCACAGTGCATAAGGCATTTGACTGTTAAGCAGAAGCTTGGCAGTTCAAACCCACCAGTGGCTCCATGGAAGGAAGAATGGGCAATCTACTTCTGTAAAGATTTACCACCTTGCAAACCCAATGGGGGTCACTATGAGTCAGAATGGCTTGATGGCAGTGTTTCTGACTTTGGTTTTGGTACTGGATTTTTCCAAGTGGAGGTGTGAAGTAGAAAGATATATGATTTGGTGCTCAATGGGGGTCTCAGCTGGAGATACATTTGGGCGTCTTCAGTGAGCAGAAGCCATGAGATGATGCAAGTTCACTTACAGGGAGTGTGCTATGGGGCATGCTTATACTTAGGGAGAACAGAAAAGAGGGCCTAGCAAAGAAGCCTGAGGGGCAACGGCCAGTGAGGTTGGAGGGAAACAGACAAGAGTGTTATATCCTGGAAGCCAAGCAAAGAAAGTGCTTCATGGACAGAGTGATCTACTGTGTCCACGCTGATTAGAGGTTACAGAGGACAAGAACTGAGATGGCTATATTGGCTTTGCCCACATGAAGTCAGAAACCTTGAAAAAAGAAGTTTTGTTGGGGTGATGGAGAAGAAAGCCTTACAGGAGTGAGTTCAAAATGGAATGAAAGGAGAATGAGTAGTACAGAGCGGTGCTAAATTCATATCCATTTCTTCAAGAACATTGATTTGGAGGGTGCTGCATTTTTATGCCCATCTGTATACATTCAGCCTGTCAAGTTCATTTCTGCCTTCTTATACTGCACTGAGTTTGGTTTTTTGATTTTTGACAGAGAACCAAAAACAGCAAACAACAACTGACCATTAACACACATGATGACACAACATAGAAACCAATCCAGTTATGGAAGTATCCAAAGTAAATAAGCCTACAAGATTGTAAACAGGGAATCAAAGATATCAATTGGCAAATGAGGACAACTACAAACCAAAGAGAGAGAAAACACTGTGTAATTACAGAACTTCTAAATGGCAAGGAAGTCAAGACAACTGCAAGATAGAATGGATTGTTCTAAACTTAGGAAGAAAACAATAAATCACAGGGTAACCTCAAAGAAAAATGATAAATCTTCACATCACAACAAAAAAGAGGACAAGCACAAGTAATTAGCAAACACTGAAACAACAGCAGTGAAGGAAGTGATAACATGATTCATAAACAAAACAAGCTCAGCACAGAAAATTATATGGAACAAAGAAATCAGCAACACCATGAAAAAACACATAACAAAATGACAGCAACCAATTCATACTTGTCAATAATCACACTGAATGTCAAAGGATTAAACACACCACTCAAGAGACAGAGAATTGCAGTCTCGATAAGAAAATAATCCATCAATATGGTGTCTACAAGAGACACACCCTGAAGAGAAAGACACAAATAGACTAAAAATCAAAGGTTGGAAAAAGATGTATCAAGCAAATGGCAACCATAAAAGAGCAGGAGTTGCAATATTAATTTCTGATAAAATTGACTTTAGGACAAAACTACCATAAGCGACAAGGAAGGATATTATATAATGATTAAAGGATCAATTGAACAAGAGGACATAAAATAAATAACAATGCACCTAATGAAAGAGCCCCAAAATACATAAATAAGACTTAAACAGAATTGAAAAGACAAACAGATGACTCCACATCATAGCAGGAGACTTTAATACACCACTTTCAATCAAACATGTTGTTGTTGTTGTTATGTGCCGTCGAGTCAGCCCCGACTCATAGCGACCCCTCCTTGGGTTTCCGAGGCAGTATCACTACGGAAGTAGGATTGCCCA
>NW_006921640.1:10222538-10255934 GCF_000298275.1 Orycteropus afer afer
AAGAAAAAAGAATTAAAAAAAAAAAAAAAAAGATTCATAAAATTGACAAACCATTGGCAAATTTAACAAAGGGAAAGAATACAAATAACATGAATAAGAAATTAATTAGGCGACATCACAACAGAACCAACAGAAATTAAGAGAATAATATCAGGATACGATGAAGAACTATACTCCAACAAATTTGAAAATCTAGAAGAAATGGGTAGATTTCTAGAAGCATACAACTTACCTAAACTAACACAGACTGAGGTGGAAAATTTGAACAGACCTGTAACAAAAGAAGAAACTGAACAGGTCTTAAAAAAATCACCAACAAAACAAAGCCCTGACAGATGGTTTCACTGGAGAATTCTACCGAACATTCAGAGAACTGACATCAATGCTACTCAAATTATTCCAGAACATAGAAAAGGATGGAATCCTCCCAAATTCATTTTATGAAGCAAGCATAACCTTGATACCAATACCAGGCAAAGACATCACTCAAAAGGAAAACTACAGACCAATATCCCTCATGAATAGAGATCCAAAAATCTTCAACAAAATCCTAGACAACAGACCCCAACAACATATCCAAAAAATAATACATTGTGACCAAATGGGGTTCATACCAGTTATGCAAGGATGGTTCAACATTAGAAAAACAATCAACGTCATCCATCACATAAATAAAACAAAGTAAAAGAACCACATGATCGTATCAATTGACGCAGAAAAGACATTTGATAAAATCCAACACCCTTTCCTGATAAAAACTCTCAGAAAAATAGGAATAGAAGAGACATTCCTCAACATAATAAAGGGCATCTATGCAAAACCAACAGCCAACATTATTCTCAATGGAGAGAGACTGAAACCATTCCCCTTGTGAACAGGAACCAGACAAGGATGCCTGCTATCACTACTTCTATTCAACACTGTATTGGAAGTCATAGCCAGGGCAATAAGGCAAGAAAATCAAAGGCATCCAAATTGGTAAGGAGAAGTCAAACTGTGCCTATTTGCTGATGATACGATCCTACACATAAAAAACCCGAGACACTCAGGAAAATAAAAAACAAAAAAACAACTGCTGGAACTAATTGAGATATTTAGCATAGTAGGAGGATACAAAATCAACATTCAAATATCAGTTGGATTCCTCCATACCAGCAAAGAGATTGCTGAAAAGGAAGTAAGAAAATCAATGTTGTTGTTGTTGTTGTTGTTGTTATGTGCCGTCGAGTCGGACCCGACTCATAGTGACCCCTCCTTGGGTTTCCAAGGCAGTATCACTACAGAAGTAGGTTGCCCCATCTTCCTTCCGAGTAGCTGGTGGGTTTGAACCACCAGCCTTCTGGTTAGCAGTCAAGTGCCTTAGGCACTAAGCTACCAGAGCTCCTAACGAAATCAATAGCATTTACAATGTTGTTGTTGTTGTTTGCCGTCGAGTCAGCCCCAACTCATAGCGACCTTCCTTGGGTTTCCGAGGCAGTATCACTACGCAAGTAGGATTGCCCAACCTTCCTTCCGAGGAGTGGCTGGTGGGTTTGAACCGCCAGCCTTTTGGTGAGCAGTCAAGTGCCTTAGGCACTATGCTACCAGAGCTCCTAGCATTTACAATAGCTACCAAAAAAATAAAATAGTGGGGAATAAATCTCATTAGGGACACAAAAGACTTGTACAAAGAAAACTACAAAACACTACTTCAAGAAACTATAAGAGATCTACATAAATGGAAGAACTTATCATGCTCATGGATAGGCAGATTGAACACTGTGAAAATGTTACTACTACCCAAAGCATTCAATACAATCCCAGTCCAGATACCATCAGCATTCTTTAAGGATGTGGAAAAACCAATCACTAATTTCATCTGGAAGGGAAAGAGACTTCAGATAAAGCAGTATTGAAAAAGAAGAACATAGTAGGAGGTGTCCTACTCCCAGATCTCAAAACCTACTATACTGTCATAGTAGTCAAAACTGCCTGGTATTGGTACAATGACAGACACATAGACCAGTGGAACAGAATTGAGAACTCACAAATAGATCCATTAACCTATAGTCAGCTGATTTTTTACAAAAGGCTGAAATCCATAAATGAGGAGCAGATGGTCTCTTTAACAAATGGTGCTGGCAAAACTGGATATCCATTTGCAGAAAAATGATACAAAATCTGCACTTCACACTATACACAAAAACTAACTCCTGGTGGACCAAAGACTTAAATCTGAAACCTACAACTATGAAATTCCTCAAGGAAAAAACAGGGGCAAATTTAGGGGCCCTAATGTATGGCATAAATTGACTGTCAAGCATAATCCAAAATGTACAAACAGCTGAAGATAAACTAGATGAATAGGACCTTCTAAAAATTAAATTTTTATGTGCTTCCAAAGACTTCTCCTAAAGAGTAAAAAGAGAACCTATAGATTGGGAAAAAAATATTCAGCAACGATATATCTGACAAAGGACTTATCTCTAAAATTTATAGAAAACTCCAACACCTCAACAGCAAAAAGACAAACAATCCAATTTAAAAATGGGCAGAAGACATAAATAGACACTTCACCAAAGAGGATATTCAGGAGACCAACAAACATATGAAGAAATGCTCACAATCATTAGCTGTTAGAGAGATGCGAACCAAAACAACGAGATGCCATCTTTGCACTAGCAGCAAAGTTCAACAAGACAGAAAATAACAAATGCTGGCAAGGATGCAGAGTTTGGGACTCTCCCACACTGCTGGTGGGACTTTAAAATGGTACAACCACTGTGGAAAGAAGTATAGTGATTCCTTAAAAAGTTGGAATTAGAAATATCATTTGGTCCAGCAATCCCTTTACTAGGTATATAATCCTAAAAAAGTGAAAACAGGACAAGAACAGATATATGCACACCCATGTTCACCACAGCACTATTTACAATAGCAAGAAAATGGAAACAACCTAGGTGCCCATCAACAGAAGAATGGATAACCAAACTATGGTACATACACACAATGGAATGTTATGCAACACTAAAGAACAATGCAGAATCTGCAAAACATGTCATAATGTGGATGAACTTGGAGGACATTATGCTGAGTGAAATAAGTCAATCACAGAAGAATAAATACTGCATTAGTTCATTATTGTAAAAAGTCAAGGAAAAGTTTATATATGGAAGGAAACTTTCATTTTGGTTACCAAGGGTGGGAGAGGAGGGGAGGGAACATTGCAAAAATAAAATTTTAAAAATAAAATAATTTTGAAGAAAAAAAAACTTATTTGCAACTATATCCAACACTTATCCAACACTATATCCAAAAATTACAAGGCCACACTGCCAGTTATAATTACAAAATCTGTAAAGTTTGCTTGCCTGCCCCTACCTTTTTTTGCTTCTTAAACAATTATGCCAGTTGACCACTATAAACACCTCAAACTACCATTGATTGAGGTTGTTTCTCATTCATATGTCTTTTCCAATCAGAACTTTATTCCTTAAAATAATGAGGACACAGGACTTGTGGAGGATGATGGGGCAGTTCTATATTTTGACTGTGATGTTATTTGAGCAACTATATACATCTGTCAAAACTTCTAAACTGTACACTAAAAAGAGTAAATTTTACTTTACATAAACCTAAATTTAAAAATATAGAAGAAAAAAATAGCTCTCTCAATGTCAAGAATATCCCCCTACACACCCACACACATAATGCCTCTTTGCATGTCCCCCAAATGATCCACCCAGTCTGTGGGACAAGCAAGGCAGACTTCACTGGAGATTTTGTATGGAATAAAGAGGCGGCGAGGTATACATTCTAGTGCTTCTCTGCTCCCTCATGAAGCTTCTAGGTTCTTTTCCTGTCCCAGAGGAACCTAATCTCCAAACTCACTCTCAAATTCCCCTCTCATTTGGAAAGAGGGAGCTCTGGTAGAGTAGTGCCTAAGACATTTGACTGCTAACCAGACGGCTGGCGGTTCAAACCCACCAGTCACTCCTCGGAAGGAAGGTTGGGCAATCTACTTCTGTAGTGATACTGCCTTGGAAACCAAGGAGGGGTCACTATGAGTTAGATCGAACTCAAAGGCAGTGGGTTTGCAAAGAAAAGTAGCTCCCTTTGCCTTGTACTCTAAAACTTACCATTCCTCTCCTTTATCTTCAACTTTGCTCTCTACTAGGATCCATTACTATTTAAACATGCTCAAAGCTGTCCCAGAGTTCATGTTTTTTTTTTTATAAAAAAAAAAAAGCATAAAAAAAATCCTCCCTCAAACCCATATCCTCTCCACCTATCATCCTGTATCTTCTTCTCCTTCATGATCAACATTTCCAGAAAGAGTTGTCTACACTTCCTGTCTCCATTTTGTCATGTCTTCTCACTCTTCAAACCACTCTAATCTAGCTCCCATCTCAGCAAGTTTCTGAAAGTGCTGTGGCTAAAATCAGTGATTTTCATGTTGATGAAACCAACAAATAGTATGCAAGCTCTCATTTAAATTGACCTTGAAGAAACATTTGACATTGTAATTACTTGAAAATGCCCTTCTATCAGTTTCCATGGCCTAGTTGTCTCCTTACCTCTCTGGCTTTTTTTCTTTTAACCTCCTTTTAGCTTCTGTGTCAAAATTTTCTGTGCTGTTCTTGGGCTCTTTCTAGTCCTTCTTTTACTCTTTCTCCCTAGGTAATACTCACTTTGTGATTTCACCTACCTTCGTTTGCTTATTTAAGTCCAAAACCCGTATCTACAGTTTAGCCCGTGAAAGCCCTATGACAACATCCAATCCACAACCGATTGTGGCGGTGGGGCAGGACTGGGCAACATTTCCTTCCACTGCGCACGGCTTCACCAGGGTTGGAGGTTGACTCAACAGCAGCTAACAACAACCAACTATGGACTAAAACGCAAAGGAATTCCAAAGCTGTTCTATGAGAAAGAATGCAGAGCAAGGACCTGGTTCAGTAATTGAATCTACATTTTCTCTTTTGTAAAATATAAACAGCAACTACCACAAGTTGGTTGTTCTGAGGATTACAGTATGTAGTTAAAGAATGTTAAGAGCTTAAGTTCAGTGTCTCGCCCACAGTAAGGACTCCCTCATGCTTCCCTATTTCCTTCATCCCTAAGTCCTTCTCGTTTCCTCCCTCCCTTTCTCCTCACTCCTCATGCAAAACAGTGATTTGTTTATTAAATCATATGGCTAACATAGCAATGTTTAAGAAACCAGTCATACTGACAGTTTCTTCATGCTATTCTCACCCTGATTTACACCCCCCAAAATACAGATTCTTTGGCAGGAACATTATAGCACTTATAAAAGATATGAAAATTAGCTTACTGTTAGAAATGGTTGAAATGAATATGACTTTCTTCTTCTGATCTATTCATAATGCTGGAAGCTAGTGATGCCCAAATGGATAGTCTGAAGTACAAAATCTATCTTTATACTAGAATTATTAATGTTGCCAAATATACATAAAACAAAATATGCTATGCTGACAACATAGCCTAATGTTTGAACTGCTGCTATTTCCCAGACTACCATTAGAAGTGTTGACAAGTATTTTCAAGATACATTAATTATTGAAGAAGTCTAATGTTTTGATTGGAAGATGTCATGTTCAGGATATAAATTGATACTTCATTTTTTTCCTCCTAAAAAATTAAGAAACCCCAGCTGTTTGAGAGAGACTGGTGCGATAGAAAGTGTTTTTGCTTTGCATTGGCTTCCCAACTCTGGAAGTTATTAATTTTGTGATGTGAGACCATCATTTATCATCACTAATTCCTATTTCCCTCATCTAATAAACTATTAGGATTGCTAGTAACCAACAGCTGCCACAATACTCAAGATTGGGCATTCTACTTCCATAGAGATTCCACCTCAGAAACTCAAGGAGGGGTTGCTATGAGTTGAATCAACTCGATGGCAGTGAGTTTGGTTTTGGGTTTTGGTTTACCACAATACTCAGCAAAAACAAAAGTCCTCAGTGAATGCAGACTTTCTCAACAAGCAGTGGTTGGTGATAACTACTTGTTGGCAACATTAATCAACAAAAAGTCTCAGTCACCACACTTTCCTCTGTAGGATGAGTTTTGGTCCAAACACTTCCAATGTCTATCTATCTCATTCCAAGCCATTTAATCCTATTCTAGCCACAATGTGATATAGCTAAAATTAATTAGTTAGTCTCACCTTTAATCTCATGCAAGTTAACCCTATGATTTACTCCTATAATTAAAACAAAATGACCCAACTGTTTTGCACGTTATTATTCCAACACAAAGCTCAATAGTGGATAAGGGTACTATCTGTAAACAGGTACTTAGCTAAGATAAATAAATAAATCTATAAAAACAACCAAACCCACTGCCTTTAAGTGGATTCTGACTCATAGTGACCTTTATAGGACAGAGTAGAATTGCCAATAGCATTTCCAAGGCTGTAAATCTTTACAGAAGCACCCTCTTTCTCTCATGGAGCAGCTGGTGGGCTCAAATCATTGACCTTTGGCTGGCAGCTGAGCGTTTTAACCACTACACCACCAGGGGTTTTATCTAGCTAGGATAGGGAGAGAAAATTCTGAGTTTAATCAGGATTTTAAATAACCATTTGACCCAAATCACTTCAGATTTCAATGAGCCCTATTCTTTCCTTAAACGTTTCTTAAACATTTTCCTTTTCACTCTCAAAAATGAAAAACAATTTGGTAACATTCTATGCAACGTGTCTTAAAGTTCAATCATTCCTGATTCTCTTATCTCACAACATTGTATCTTGGTATTATTGCACTTCAGTTAATCCAATAAAACTAGCTCAAATTTAGTGTTTTCATATTGGAAATGAAATTTAGTAATTTTTCAATAAGTATTTTGAGCAGTATGTGACAAGAACTGGTATTAACTCTAGGACACAGTGGGAAACACAGAAGAGAGTCACTTACCTAAGGGAGTGCACAGTCTAGTAAGGAAGCCAGACAAGTGAAAAGACAACTGTAATTCAGGGTGAATAGAGCCACAGTGGGTGTAAATACTAGATGTATGTTCCAAGAGACTGTGGAAGAGGCACCTAACCCAGTTCAAGGAGAGGTGTGCTGGAAGTCAAGGAATGTTCCTTAGAGGAAGTGATTTCCAAGTAGAACTCTGAAAAATGAAAAGTGAGAGTGAGGAGTGGCTGGGAAGGAATATCCCTGGCAGAGCAATAAGTCATTTACTAAACAAGTTTTAGAAGAGCATGAGAACATTTTTAGTATAACTGAATTATGGGTGGGATTCCATAGGAAAGATGAGGCTGGAGAGGGGCAAAGCCTAATTATTAAGGGTGCTGGCAGCCACTTTAGGGATCTTTAACTTTGTCCCAAAGACAATGGGGAATGACTTAAAGGTTTCAAGTGGTAGTGATATGATCAGATTTATGCTTTAGAACAATTACTGTGGCTGCCTTGAGAAAGTATAGAGCCATGGAGACCAGTTGGAAAGCTCTCAAAGTGATCCAATAAAGGGAGATGGTAGCCTGAATTGAAGTAGTGGAAGGTGGGAGAAATAGTAGGTAGAACAGAGGTATTTTGAAGGTGGAATAGGCCATGGTAATTGACTTGCTGTATGAGTGGAGAATTGAGGACAGTTGCCAAGTTTCTGATTTGGGCAAGTGAAGAGATACCTGTGCTATCTACAGACAGACAATGTAAGATGACAGGTACCTGGAATGAGAGAGTAGGTGGGAAAATGAATTCAGGCTATGTTCAGTTTGAAATACCCACGGGTATTCAAATGATGATGTCTAACAGATAACTAGATAAATTGGTCTGGAGTTCAGTAGAGATCTGGGTTGATGATAGTTCTGGGCACCCTAAGCACATACCTGTCGATCAGTGAGTCACAACCTTGGCTTGCATTAGAATCATTTTGGAGCTTTTTCTGTTTCCTTATTAAATATGTACAGAACTTTTTCCCTATTCACATTAGGAGTGGGAATGAGAACATGACATCCTTTAAGTAAAGGAAAAATTCACTGAAGTTGAGATAAAGGGTTATATTTTTTTGTTTTGTTTTGTAAAGCATTCCAAACAACGGCAGATGCTGCAGAGGATGTCTATCTTTCACCAAGTGGAAACTCTTCTGGTTACCTCGTGCCGCTCTGACGAGAAATATACCACAAATAGTATGGCCTTAACAAACAGTTTATTCTTACAGTTTGGACGCTTTAAGTCCAAGTTCAAAGTGCCAGGCTCTAGGGTCTGGGTTAAGAGCCCCTCAACCTTGGGGTCCAGCTCTGCCTCCTGCTCCCAGCCCACTGGAGCTAGAGGCATTTCTCCACTCAGACAGCTGCTGGCTGCTGAGGCTGAGAAGTCCCAAGGTTGACAAGTCAAAAGGCACAGTCCCAATGTTACCAAACCACATGGCAGGCCATTAACTTTAGTCCACTGTAAGTCCCAAGGTCGCCAGAGCATAGCAGGCTGCTGAGCAATGACATGGCTACATACAGGGTCCAAGCATGCCATAGGCTAGAGACCATTCTCAAAACTTCTCCTTATATACAGGAAGCAGATCACATACCCAAAGGCAGCTACTCACCTGCTCACAGTAGATTCCACCATGGAGTTGATTACCAGTCTCATCATGGGGAATACTACAGCCAGCTGCCCAGCCACCCAACCAGGCCTAACCAATTGACACACAAACATAACCACTACAAAACTCCTGATAGGATTTGTAGTCCTTCTTCCTTCACCCCAAGTTTCCAAACTTACTTCACTCTGGCAAACTTCAAATTTGCATTTCAAAGTTTAAGGAATAGATTACCAGCACAACCATCCATTAGTACTCATTTAAAACCCTTTGAAATACAGCTCAAAAGCTGTTTTCAGTTATTTATAGGAACTGCTAATATTCACTAAGTTCTGATGAGCTCTTTCTTTTCTCATCTGGAGAAATGAGGCCTTTGGCAGAACTGTTTTCCCCTTGATTTAACGTATAAACTAGCTACTTTAATATTCTTTGTATTTGTATTCTTATCATCCTAAGAAACAATATGAACAAGGTTATCTTTACAAATTCTCTCCCCAGCCCCAAATAAAGATTTCACTAAATCCTATAGTCAACAAAAGTGCTGATACTTTGAACTTCATTCTCCTCATAGAGCAAAGGAACAATAATTCATTCAAGGGCTAAAGCAAGCAAAAGTTAAAATGTCAACAATGTTGTTGTTAGGTGTTGTTGTCTCTGACTCATAGCAACCTATACACAAAAGAACAAAACACTGCCTAGTCCTGTGCCATCCTCACAATTCTTGCTATACCTGAGCCCACAGTTGCAGCCTCTTGTTGAGGGCCTTCCCCTTTTTTGTTGACCCTCCAACTTTACCAAGCATGATATCCTTCTCCAAGGAATGGTTTCTTCTTACAACTTGACCAAATTAGGTGAGATGAAGTTTGGCCATTCTCTCTTCCAAGAAGCATTCCAGCTGCACTTCTTCCAGGATAGATGTTAGTTCTTTTAGCAGTCCGTGGTACTCTGAGCATCCTTCTCCAACACAACTCAAAAGCATCAACTCTTCTTCGGCCTTCCTTATTCATTGTCTACCTCTCACAAGCATACAAGGTGACTGACAATACCATGGCTTGGGTTAGGCACACCTTAGTCTTCAAGGAGCATCTTTACAACACTTGAAAGAGGTCTTTTGCAGCAGAATTGCCCAATGCTATATGTCATCTGATGTCCTGACTGCTGTTTCCACTGGTGTTGACTGTACAACCAAATAATATGAAGTCTTTGACAACTTCAATCTTTTCTCTATTTATCATGATGCTGCTTACTGGTCCAGTTGTGAGGATTTTTATTTTCTTTATACTGAAGTGTAATCCATACTGCAGACCAGAGTCTTCAGTCTTCATCAGTAAGTGCTTCAAGTCATCCTCATTTTCAGCAAAGTTGTGTCATCTGTGTACTGCAGGCTGTTAATGAGTCTTCCTCCAATCCTGATGCCATGTCTTCTTCATATAATCCAGCTTATTGGATTATTTGCTCAGTATACAAACTGAGTAAGTATGGTGAAAGTCAGTAATGGACTTACTGATTTATTAATGATTAAGCATTGGTGATTTGGAATCTAGCCCACCTGAACCCAGAATTACTCTGCATTCTGGCAATATCATCTTGGTCCAGTTATAAAAGCACACATTTAGAATAAACACATTCCTGTTCCACTTCCAAAGGTAAACAAGTATTTATAAAATGTAATTTCTATTCCTAATTCAGCCATTCCCAATGCTGCTTTTTAAGCTGAAACATATTAACAGAAGTTAAAACATTATTTATTAACAGAAATTACAGAATCAAAAGGTACAAAAGCACATGACATGCATTTGTTAAAAACCATAGGGCTGTACCAGAGTGAGCCCTAATGTTAACTATGGATTTTGCTTAACAATAATGTATCAATATTGGCTCATCCATTCTAAAAAACATACCACAAGAATACAAGATGTTAATAACTGGAGACACTGAATCCAGGGAGGAGAGGAGAATACAAGGGAATAAATACACTGTACTTTTCTGCACAATTTTTCTGTAAACCTAAAACTGTTTGGGAAAAAAAGTCTATTGAGAAGGAAGGACAAAAATAAAAAAAGTTCTAGGACCTTTACATCCAACCTCTTGGTTTTACACCGTTCTTGCTGAAGCACAAAAATATCACATTGACAGAGTCAAAGTGGCAGAGTCCAGACTTGATTCTTTCAGCTTAGTCCACTTGACTGATGTTTTGTTTGCACTGGTGGATGATGGCAATAATTACAAGGCTTCAAGAATTTCCACTTTAGTTCAGGAGATATTGGTGGAAGACAACCAAAGTCTATCATCCTCACCTTCAAAGACGTAGTCTTCATGGCAAGAACCAGAAAACAAAGCAAACCAAACCTTCACTGTCCATCGAGTCGAATCTGACTCATAGCAACCCTACAGGACAGAGTAGAACTACTCCATAGGGTTTTCCAGGCTGTAAATCTTTACAGAAGCAGACTACTTCATCTTTCTCTATAGTGCAGCTGCTGGGTTCAAACCACAGACCTTTTGATCAGCAGCCGAATGCTTTATAACACCAGAGCACCTTATGGAAAGAACAGAGGCTACCAAATACAGATTTCTTCAACTTTCCACTCCTCTCCTTCTAACAAATCTCTCTTCACCCTTTCTCACCTACTTATCATAAGTGTTTAGGTTTTGCGGTAACTTTTTATAGCTCCAAAACTCCCTTTTCATGTTTAATCTCCCATTGGCATTCCTAAATACATTCCCTCTCATTCCCTCCAGGATCTAACTCCATTATGTACCCTCATGGTTTTAATATTTCCCTTTGTTCTTTCTTCTTAGTCTACAAAGATACTCATCCTATATCCTAACCTAAGTAAATAAACCTACCATCCTGTCCTCTCCTCAGGGCATTCTTCCCTTCTTCATCACAGAATTAACTGAGAAGAGCCCTCAGTCTTACTTTATATTCATTCATTAACCCAATGTAATCTTATTCCAAACCCCTTCTACTCCTACAGAAAATGCTGTTGAAAAAATCAGCAATCCAATTGCCAGATTCAAAAGCTTCTCTTTAATTCACTCTATTTCACCAAGAAATCTGAAAGGACTGGCTACCACCTCCTCCTTTTTCTGGGTTCTCCTACCAGACTACATTACTCACTTTCTTAAGCTTCTCTTCTGCTCAATCTTGAAATGCTGGGCTCCCAAATGCTTTTGTTAATTTATTCTTTTCCCTGGTCAGATCTTTAACTATCGTATAATGTATAATGCATGTGTGCCTGACAGTGTACTTTATTTCTACTCCAGACTTTTGTCCCAAGTTCTAGCTCTATAAGCTAACTGCCTACTGGTTATGTTCAACCAGATGTCCCATAGATAGTTGCATATTTAACATATTCAAAATTTAATCTTTCCCCCTCACCACCACCCTACTCTTCCTGTACTCATTTTTTCAGTTAGTGGTATCAATTTAAAAAAAGAAAAAAAAACCCACTACCAAGTCAATTCCAACTCATAGCAACCCCGTAGCACAGAGCAGAACTGTCCCATATGGGTTTCCAAGCCCGTAAAGCTGACTGCCTCATCTTTCTCCTGCTGATCAGCTTGTAGGTTTGAACTACTGACCTTTTGGTTAGCAGCCAAATACCTTAACCAACACACATGCTTTCCTTATAATTTCAATTCACTTCAGCTTTCTCTCTCTGGTCCTTCTTTCCCATCCCCAGGGAATAAGACAGGCCCTTTTTCTTTACCGAGAGACAGACTGAATGGTCTCTTTGCTTCTGATATCCTCTCTTCACTATATGGTATAACTATCTCAAATGTAAGTCATAATCAAAAATAATTCTCTTTCTTTAAAAAAAGAAAGAAACTCATAGAGGGACTATACAATTAAATTTAACTCCTATATGATATATATATTACAATTTGGTTCAACATCAACCGACATTCTCAGTTTTCTCTTATCTATAGTGCTTTCCAGTCACATTATCAGTTCATGCCATTCCCTATACTGGGCATGCTCATAATTCCCTTTCTCATTTACTGAACACTTACTTAGTCTTTCAGACTATCACTTCCTCTGCATCTTGAAGCTATCTGACAAAAAAACATACTCTAAATGTTATGACCCCAAAGTACTTTGTAAATACTTCTACTATAGCACTTACATATAAATCTATTTTGTGGTGACTATCACCTAAAGGTAGGAACCTTGCAAGGGCAGGGATGTTGTTCATTCGTATACTGCTTGGGGCACTGATAGGTGCTCAAGTATTTGTGGAACTCAGTAACAGAAAATTTGTGTGTAGACAGGTTAGGCCTCATTCTCCTCTATACTCCCAACCAACAAGTGTAGCATAAAATGATAGAGTGACAGAAAAAGTTTTGTGAGAGCTTTAATGGCACAAAATGTTTATAGCTACAAGTTATACATATATTGTAAACTGTATATAACAATACAAAGTGGTAACTAAATAGATGAAGAATGCATAATCACTTTGGCTCAGTTATTCCCAATAATTTCAACAACTGGTTCACTTAAAAAATTACCTCATTGGCTGAGTTTCCAATTTTCACTTTTTATAATGGCAAATAATTTTACTGCAATCAAGGTAACTTGTTGCATTTTTCAATGTGCAAGTTTGTGCATTTTTGCTCATGATTCTATTTACAAATATTTAAGCCAGTTTTCATCAAACATGAGAAAAATTAAGCCTGCCTTTTCATCTTCAATTGTAAATAGGTGTAAAGCTTTTAAAATATTAATCTTAACAAAATTTCAGCTGTTAATTGTGGAATTCTCCTTTCCAATAATACAATCTGTTTCTGTTCAACGCAAATCTGGGTAGAAACTATAGACATTCATTCCATATGTTAGTGCTCCCAATAAATACTGCATTTATTTCATCTTATGTAAGTTCTACTGTGATTATGTATTCATTTTTTAAGTAAGATTCCATAATTTCACAGATATTTTAAGAAAAAGGGCAGAACTAAATTTACTTTTAATGTTGAAAAAAATAATAAATATACCCAAGTTCTAGTCATACCACCGACAGAATCACTACAGAATATGGAAAGAAAATGTGATGCCTCTAAAAATCTGTTTTTCCTTTAAGTGTAATTATTTTCTCTCCCATGATGCCAATTGTAGTACAAAGGAAGGTGTATCTATTTAGTTTTCTTTTCAATTTTATTCAGGCTTTTAAAATCAGAGGGCATCAGATTTACTTTCTTGCAGAAGAGATTCAAATATGAACACTTGAAATAAATAGGTTACAGAAGGCAGATCAAGTGTTACCAGGTTTAAGATTAACATAGAAATAAGGTGAAATAAAAAGATGTCCAAAATGAGTTAGACATCAAATGCCAGGGAGAAAGAAAGAAAAATAATTCAGAAAATGATTCTGGATATATAATTTTTCTTAAAGATAAGCAGCTACATTTTTAAAAAAGATACTGGAAATTAATTTTTAAATTATTTTCTACTATAACACATCAATTTGCAAAACTTGATGTGAGAGAGAAAAAAGTTTCTGTGAACTGGGAAACCTAGTTGTCATAGTGTTTTTTATTCAAGTCAACCTTATGTGCTTTACTTAATGAATAGACTGCTAGTTTTAAAATGAACAATGGTTCTCTTAAATATTCAATAGTAATGTCTATATCATAAACAGTAATTATTTAAATATAAAACATATAGTAGTTAGTAGTATCCTTCAAAGTCATGCTAAGTGTTCTGAAATCCAATAAAATCTATTTGAAGTAACTGGTAATCCTGATGCTTTCTAACAATTTGGTCCTAAAGCTTCACATTTTAGAAAAAACAAGTGTGTCATTGAAGGAAGAAGTTGTTGAGAGTTCTGGAATTTCAAGAGTTTAACATAACTGAAGAGACAACTGACTACATGAGAAAATCACCAGTGCCTGCAGAATCACAGGAATCACTTTGGGAAGATTGTACAGTAAACAATAACAAGTGAGAGGAGATCAGAAGCAAAAAAATGGCATCTTTTCAGAACTTTGTCAACTGTTCCCATGACCCAAGTCTCTTTCTCAAAGTTGCACAAGTGCTTGGAATCACTCTGAAACTATTATCTTCAGAGTTTAAAGGCTTTAGAGTATAAGTGACGCTTCCTAAAACAAGAAGCCTATATTTACACCACAAATTGGAACTCAATCCAAAGCCTCTGAGAGAAAAAAAGAAACTAAAAGAAAAATGAAAAGTTATGAAAAATTCACATGCAGTTGAAAAACATAAAAATACCAAACATACACAAAAATCCCAAAGCAATTTCATATATTTCTAGGCCTGAGACATTCCTTATCAGAAATAAAGACTCTATCTTATAGAAAAGACATTACAATACACTAGTATTAAAATCTGCTGATGTGTTTTAGTTTTATTCTATTTCAGGTCTATTGTTTGTGTAGCCTGCCTCCTACAAATTAAAGGCGCTATTAGGAGGCTTAGACAAAAGGTGGCTCCAAAGCTGGTTTAAAATAAATGTTTATTGCCCAGGATATTTTTTTCCCCTTGTATCTTGTTTTTGTTTTTCTTTTTTTAACAATCAAAAATACAAGTTTAGGGAAGCTTGCCTTTGTCTCGGGAAAAAAACAAACAAACAAAAAAAAACACTTTATTATGATTATCATTGGCTAACCTAATCTCATTTGGAGAGAGGAATGGTAGTTATCTTGCAAGAGTAAAATTTAAACCATCAATGACGCAGGTCTAAGTCTGGTGTGACTAAAAGGAGACAACAGCATTGTTGACAAAATTATAATCTGCTGGTGGCATTTGCGGAAAAGAAGCCCTTGCAATTTCTAAATAACAGTAAACTCTGTTAGGAAATTCCAAAGTGTCTTACAGGACAAAAAAGTAATGAGGTTAGTAAAATGCCTCAACAGAGTTTGAATAAAATACTGGATTCGAGATATTGGAACTTGGATATGTAAAAATAGGGTGGTAGGTTGGGTCATGCTTACAATGGTCTCAAGTTCAAATAAACTAATGTGACAATAACACCACTTCACAGGTCACGCGCATTTCCAGGGGTTTCTTTTTCCCTCAATAGGTGCTGGCAGAAGATGTGCTCAGTCGTTTTCCAATATAGATGCTGAAAAGAAAACAGAGTGCATTGTTTCATCTCTTGTAGCAGTGCCATACAAGCTTGTCCACATGTTGACATCTACTTGAAAATGGAGTTTTTCAGTCCTTGTAAGAGGTCTAAAGGTGTATGTGCAAAGTTCCCTAATACCCTGAAATTATCACTGACTTACTTAAAACCAGTCACCAGCCAGCCAAACAGGTTTTATATATTAATGTTTACTTGTTAAGGCTACTGGCTACTGGGCAGCACAGAGGCAGTGGTTAGACAAAGTCAAGTTAGATAGAACAGATACCTCCAGAGGAAAAGTCAACCTCCTTTGAGCTGTTCGTTTTTGGAAAACAAAAAACTCCACTGATGTCTCAGATATAAAATACGGTAACGTGCCTAATAATTTTTGGTGTTGTATAAGAAAAAACTTTTTAAAGCTGCCAGTGCTTTAAAGAGGGTTCTTACTGTTTTAATTCTTAAGGATTAAGGGTGTAATATCATTTTTCCATGCCAAATGGACAAGTATTTTTACCCTTATAATAAGCAGAAGAGAGGTTAAGGAAAACGGAACTAGATCTACCTTTCCCAATTTATTAAATGCAACAAACATCTTTTAACCCTCTTTTCTGCAGTCATCTACAGCAACAGTTACACTTACTCCAACAAAACAATCTGAAGGTTCAGGAATGGAAAAGATACTGCAATACAGAAAGCCATTGGCTTTTGAGGGCAAATGAATTACTGTGCAGACAACACTGTGGAGGAATTTAAACTCCAACCCCTGCTCCACACTAACTCTCATACAACACTCCTCTAAAAATATCTTACATTTTACAGTTTCTGATTACTGAATTTGCCTTCACAAAAGCAGATCATATAGCCAAAAAAGACAAAACAGATGAATCGCTGAGCTTTGTAAGGTAAAAGATGATGTATCTTTTCCATATTACATATACAAAAAATGATCCATTGGGCATGATTAAATAATATATAACAGGTATGTCTTGAAACAAATTAAGTACTTTTTAACTCCTAAAATTTTTCAAAAATACACTTCAATTGTTCAAATCAAAATAAAAAAATTTCAAAGACATGCCTGAAAAATTAATGAACTATAGGCAAATATAAAGTCAACTTTAGAATAAATTAAAACACTACAAAGTTAGGAAAATGAAAAATAACACACACGACAGACTGAACTAGTAGGTATGTCTATGAAGCAAGTAGTGTACCCAAGACCATGTATAGGGTTGGCAGACAGTGGTCCTATAAGTGTATTTGTATGTTCTGAATTCCCAGGTGTATAGTAGAGCTGACAAAGGACAAGGCTGTAGTCACTTCTTGGTCACAGCCAGCTACCCAGAGGGACCGAGTAGTTGAACCTGTGGGCTCGGGACCATAGTCGCAGGAGACATCAAGCTCAACTGGCATAACATACTACACAAAACACTGTTCTACCTCCTGCTTTGGCAAGTAGCGACTGGGATCTTAAAAGCTTGCAAGCAGTCACCTAGATGCAACAATGGGTCTCTCCTCTCCAGAGCAAAGAAGAATGAAGAAAACCAAAGATTCATGGAAACAATTAGTCCTAGCGAGTGGTACACCACGTGACCCACAGCTTATACGAGACCAGAAGAACTAGATGGTGCCTGGCTACCACTGTCAACCGCTTGGAGTGGGATCTATCCTTGATAGAGAGGGAGAACAATGTGGCACAAAATCAAAATCATTTGAAAAAAAAAAGGGGGGGGGGGACCAGGTTTGCTGGTCTGACAGAGCCTGGTAGAACTCTGAGACTATGGCCCCTAGCTGCCCTTCAGGTCTGGAATTGAACCCACACCTGTGGCTTCCAGCCAAACAAAAGATGTCTATGAAGCAGGGAGTGCACCCAAGACCATGTATAGGATTTACATTTCAGGCATATGAGTTGAACATTTACCTGAAGTAGATACACTCCTTGGAGAGAACAATCATGGGATAAAGAAGGGCTGTTTATGCACAGGGAGACAGCTCAGGGAATAGGAGTACATGGAGGGATGGACACAGGGAAGAGGTAACTATCGGGAGGCAGTGGGAAGGGAGCTGTTGCATTGCGGTAAATTGTAGTCAATGTCATGAGACAAAGTGTATGTGAACTGCTGTATGGAAAGTGAATTTGCTCACATAAATCACAATAATAAATAAATAAATAAATAATACACACAATTAACCTATCAATTTCACTCAAGGAGTACTAAAAGTAATGGTGGGAAAAAAATTGTTCATATCAATCACAAAATTAGCACACTAAAGGTTAGTTTACTTTAAAATTTAACTATTTTTGAACACTTACAAACAAAAACAACCACACAAGGAAAAAAAACAACAACATAGAAGAGTTCATTTAAAAATTAACATTTAGGGGATTATTATGAAAAGATCTTATTTTCAAATAAGAAAAAGCTCTATCATTAAAAAATGCTTACTAGTAGAACAATGGTATATCTATCAACTTTACTAATTCTTTGAAGTTCACATTATCTGCACTAAAACATTAGAAGCAAAGTAATACAAACTGTTTTCATACATCCTTGTTACATCTGGAGATAAAGTATGAAGACAATATGAACAGAAAAAACTTTAGGAGTTTTCCAGTACTTACCCTAGCCCCAAAGCCAAAACATGAGAAATGAAGAGAGATGGAATGAACACTTTAAGGAATTCTGCGGAGAAAATACCCCCTTTTTTCATGGCTCCACTTTTTCTCATGCTTAAAGAAACAGAACGTTTAGGGTGCCTGAAGTGGAACTCCCTGGAGAAAGAAATTCAGAGGTAGGTATCAGAAATGCATTTGCTAAAAATATCATGCAACAACCAGATCCACTACACAGAAGAAAATGAAACCGTTCTAGTGTGCCCACTAAAAAGAAACATGCAAAGAACTTACTTAGGTGGAATGTTTTCAGGTCTACTGGACCAGTCAGATACCCATTCTACACTTTTCTTTAAAGCCTCAACTTCTTTTTCTCCTTCTGTAGCTTCTTCTTCTGACTGTAAAGAAGAATTTTAACTTTAAATTTAGAAAAAAAAAGGACAATTTCTTCTAATACAAAGATAAACCTGGACAGAAACATATTAAAATCAAAATACTGAGCACCAGAATTTTTAAAAATATGCCCTTTTTCTAAAAGAGGCTCAAAAAATGATCTAATATTAAAGTATCTTAAAAAAAACCTCAAGTGAGTTTTACTGTTGATATCTAAGAATAGGATACGAACCTAGAAATATAAAAAAGCTTATTTTGGGATATAATGTTAACTAACCAAACTATGGTAAAGTCTTGATTAACTGTTGAATCTGGGTGATGCTTATATGGAAGTAAATCATACTATTCTCTTTAACTTTGCAAGCATTTGAAATTCTGTAAAAATTAAAAATAAAAGGGAACATACCAAAAAAAATATGCTAACAAAACTAAAGTAGTAAGACGTAAAAATAAAAATTGGGACGTGATGATACAATTTATAACTAAAATAAATAATAATAGTATTTTTTCACGAGACAAGCAATATTCTAATAAGCATTTTACATCTATTACATTTTTACTTTCCACCAACCCTGTAAAATACGGACTATTAACAGCCCATTTTACAGATGAGGAAACTGAGACACTGATGACAGAACCTGCCTAAGGTTCCAACTAGTAAACAGCAGGGCCAGTATTGAAATACAGGCAAATGGTTTCTAGAGTCACCACTCTTCAGCACTAGGCTTTACTTCCTGAAAGAGGTAATATTTTTAGAAAAAAATCAATATCCAAACACTGCCCAAGATTTATTCAAAACTACTTATGCCAAAACAATCAAAATTTCTAATAGCTTCTCTTTCAATAGAACCCACAGGAATGAAAAATTCCTGAAAATGACATAGCTTTATTTACTCATTGTAAGGAATGTGATGCTATGATCCCAAACCAAAGGATCTCAAAACCAAAAATTGCTTTGATTTATTTTGTTTGAACAGGATTCACTGTTTAACTAAAGCATTCCTTCATTATGACAGACAGCTAAGAAATGCATATATAAGTAACTCTTTTGGAGAGGCCTAGTTCTCTGTGGAGAGAGCTCTGGTGGCACAGTTGTTAGGCATTTGGCTGCTAACTAAAAGGTCAGCAGTTCAAACCCACCAGCTGTTCCACCAGAGAAAGATGGGTCAGTCTGCCTCCATAAAGATTTATAGACTCAGAAACCCTGTAAGGCAGTTCGACTCTGTACTACAGGGTCTCTGTGGGTTGTTAGTTCTCTGTGAAATTGCTGCCTCAGAAAGGTAGCTTCACAGAACAGTCCCTACATATAGACAGTCACTCTTTTTTTTTACTGTCAAAACCAAAATGAAATCCCCATGTATTTTTTGCTATCCTGGTAGTTATCTAATTCTGCTGAACTTGGCAAGTTCCGCTGAATTACACAATGTAGCATTGAGGATTACGCTTTTTCCAGTGAGTATTGAGATTACTCAGAATAATGAGTTGGCTCTTTGAGTGAATTGAAAGCATTATATCATAGGTAACAATTTACTTTCAGATCTGTTTGTATACACACAATATTTGATTATATTTAACACACTGCATTTTTGTTTACCGTTTCCAACTTTGGATTTGTATGCCCCTTTTTAAAATTCCTCAAGGATTTACGTTTCAGTTTTTGAACAAGTTAGTATTTAATACTTTCCAACAGAATGAAATGTAATAACTAAGATATTTTTTCAAGATAATTCACGTGGTGGTTGTTTGTGTGTCAACTTGGCTGGACCTGGTTGAGTGGCTGGGCAGTTGGATACAGTATTCCCCATGATGAGACTGGTAATCAACTCCATGGTGGAATCTACTGTGAGCAGCTGAGTAGCTGCCTCAGGGATGGAATCTGCTTCCCGTATATAAGGAGAAGCCTTGGGGAATGGTCTGTAGCTCATGGCATGCTTGGACCCTCATGTAGCCATGTCATTGTTCAGCAGCCTGCCATGCTCTGCCAACCTTGGGACTTACGATGGACTTGATTTAATGACCTGCTGTGTGGTTGGGTAACATCGGGGCTGTGTCATTTTATCTGTCGACCTTGGGCTTGTTAGCCTCAGCAGCCAGCAGCTGCCTGAGTGAAGAGATGCCTCTAGCTTCAGTGGGCTGGGAGCAAGAGGCAGAGCTAAAGTTGAGGCACTTTCACCCAGCCCCTAGAGCCTTGCACTTTGAACTTGGACTTCTAGCCTCCCAACCTGTAAGAGAATACATTCCTGTTTATTGGAGCCATCCCATTTGTGGTATATTCCTGTCAGAGTGGCACTAGGTAAACAAAACAATATACTTTTCTTTCAGCTGACTGCCACTAACCAGAAGGCTGGCGGTTCAAATCCACCAGCCACTCCTCGGAAGGAAGATGGGGCAGGCAATCTACTTCCGTAGTAACACTGCCTCAGAAACCCAAGGAGGGGTCTCTATAAGTCGGGTCGGACTCGACGGCACATAACAACAACAACAGCTGACTGAAGCAAAGTTATTTTTGGACTAATATTAAAAAAAAAAAATCCTCAGCATCATCTTAAATTTAGAATGCTTACTTTAAGAATAAACATCATAAGCTCTCCTCATTTATTACTTCTCTGAACACATGGGGTCACCATAAGTAGAAATCAACTTGACACCAACTAATACTAACAACAACAACTTCCTTTTATTAATCCTAATTTTGCCAGTTTCAGGTTGCAATCCAATTTTTAGAATTTCAGAATACCGTTTAATCCAATAGTTTAAGATTCATACTTTTCACCAAATTAATAACCACCTCTCCAAGCCTTCAGATAGAGAATTCTGATCATTTTGGCCTATTTGTACATAAAGGTACTTCATCTTCTAACCACTTAATTCCTCCTCTCTGGCCCCCTCAAGTTCTCTTAGGTCTCTAATATGGTTATTAAATTGCACACTGTAGTCTACGTACAGCTAAACCACAGTTTACAAGAGGGAAAAGAGGACATTTTCAGTTTGATTCCAAAACAGTTTCCAAAGATACCCAACATTCTATTGGCCTCTATAGGGTCAGAAACACACTGTAAAAAATGTCTTAAAAAAAAATGGGACAATCTACAGTCTGTTTTCTCCTACAAAACTGAGACTCGAGAAGAACTAGCATTCTAAAAGTATAGTCTGAATGGTCTTTTTTCCTAAATGCATCACCTTAGGCTTCACCATACCATAAATCATTCTCACCACCTTGTGAGCTCTCCTGACATCAATCCCGCTGACTTTAATAGAAGGAACAGGGTCACACAAAGAGACAGATCTGGTTTCAATCTTGGCTCCATTACTTATGTGTTGTGTGATCTTGGATAAGTAACAATTACAACAAAGCCTCGGAAGGAAGATGGGGCATCTTCCTTGGAGATAATCTTCACTGTACTGAAAACATTTAACGTGGTAAACATTTAAAAAAAATAAATAAATGAAACACCTACAGTACATTTAATAAATGTTAGTACCGTCCCTTCTTCCTCCTAGAAATGCTTGAAAATGCCACACTGCTCTTACAGAGCACATATAAAAATACTCAATAAGAACATGTACCATGACAGTCCTCTGTTCACTTTTGTTTTTCCACTTTTCAGTTATAAACATGTTTTTAAATAGTTCAGTTTTTAATTGTTCTATATCTCTAAGCTTTCTTCTCACTAATTAAAAAAATCCATTCCTCCAAAATCCCAATGCAATTTTTAAATTACGTTTTCTTCAACTTTAAAAGGCAATGTTAAAGGCATTTTGAACATCTGAAAAACTTGTTGTTGTTGTTATTAGGTGCCATCAAGTCAGTTCTGACTCACAGAGACCCTATGCACAACAGAACAAAACACCACCCCATCCTCACAATCACTGCTATGTTTGAGCCCACTGTTGCAGCCCCTGTCTGTGTCAATCCATCTTGTTAAGTCTTCTTCTTTCTCACTGACCCTCTACTCTACCAAGTTGATGTCATTCCCCAAGGTCTGGTCCCTCCTGATATCATGTCCCAATGTTTGTGAAACAAATACTCACCATCCTCGCTTCTAGTTGTACTTCTTCCAAAAAATTATACCTATTGATTTCTCCCTTATCAAAAGTCTTATTCTAGCAGATATAATGCTTTTATTATAGGAGTTAGACTGCTTTTCCAAGATTTAACCTTGTTTAAACTGGCTGAAAGCTGATTGACACTACAGCTTATCCTCTGCTTAAGTATAACCAATGTTCTTTTATTCAGTTCTTTTTGAATAGGGGTCACACTGGCAATAATCCTATCACAATCTGACAGAGAGGCCAGAAGTCTTATATTTTCTCTCCTGAATTTCACGAATTCCTTTGAAATTCTAGGGTGGTTGCAGTCAGGTCTAGAATTCCATTTAAATTTAATGATGTGTTAACTTGAATTGTAAAACTGCCACTTGATGAGACAGGATAACACTTATCAAAGTGCTCTTGTTATTAGGTAAATTATTAGGGGTGAAAATGGGAGGAGTCTAAGGTCAAATAAACTTGGGGAGCATTTGGTTTAATAAAACAAATTTCTTTACTGCAAGAATTTTAACTGACTTTATGATCAACAATGAATCACTGGACTGGGCAGCATTTCATTTGTCCCACTGTGCATGGGGTCACCATCAGCTGGGGGCCAACTCAAAAGCAGCTAACAATGACAATAAATATGCTGTTGTGCACTGTGACTATACGGGTAGGAGGGCTGGGAAGCCTGGGAGCCACATTATTTTCCAGTTATTTGACTTCAGAACTCTGTTATGGAGATTCTCACTGAATAAACGTTCCTAAGAACACATTTTGTGACCTTAAATTAGACAACACCTGTCTCTGTTTTCCTTTTCGTAAAATCAAGAAACTAACCGGGAATATTGGAATGATACATTATGTATAAGAATTTCCAATTCTTGCAGTCAATGTCATGAGACAAAGTGTATGTGAGCTGCTGTATGGAAAGTGAATTTGCTCTGTAAACCTTCACCCAAATCACAATAAAAATTTTCAAAAAAAGAACATTTCCAATTCTTTTGTTGCAAGAGAGCTAAAATTCTTAGTTGAGAAGGTACACAAGGTTTAAATAAATTCTAAACTCAAAAACTGAATAACTTAAAACAGCTTCAAATTGTTTTTCTTTTAAAAGTCTTATCTTTAACATACTTCTATTTCTTAAAAGATATTTTTCATACTTCCTACTTCTTTACTGCAAGTCAGAAAATAAACACACATACACACCTGAGAGCTATGGTCCCTGCTGGTATGCATTTCTACATCAAACATAATCTGTCCATCTTGTGGGGAAGGGCTATAGGAGAAAGAATTAACCATTAGTTTTAATTCTCATTTTGTCAAATAATTAGACTCTACCAGAAATCAGGAAACTAAAAGTTACAACAGTATGACTTCAAAAAGCAGCAACTCAGATCTGTACATTATAAGCCCATGCAAGAGAAACAATATTAACTAGCTAAATGAAACAGAGCACTCACTCTCAAAATGCTTTGAAATTATTTAGTGGTAATGCATTCCTTCACAATGATAAATATGCAAAGGAAACATTAGCTGAAGACAAGACTGTCACATTTTCCTATCTTTACTCTCTTCCAATAAAAGCACAATCATTTTCAAATTCAGAAACCTAATTTGGGACTCTTTCTCAAAGTTCTTTCATCATTAAATAACACAATGCCAGCAGTTCTCAAAGATTCTTTCAGAGGATCATCAAGATCAAAATTGTTTCATGTGATGAGTAGGATGTTATTTGCCTTTTTCCATTCTTATCATCTCATGAGTTTTCCAGTGTCTATATAATGGGGTATTTTGCATCAGATTGAATGCAAAAAGCAGATGAGAATCCAGCTGTTTTCTATTAAGCCAGACACTAAAGAGATTTGCAAAACTCAAGCAATGCCACTGTTTGTTACAAATTTTTTTGTTTTGTTTTGGAAAATATGTTCGTTGAGTAAAAAAGTTAAAATGTAATGTGTTTATTATTATAATGAACAAATACATATTTTAAATTTTCTTATGTTAAGTTCTAATATAGTAGATATCAATACATATAACTGACATATATAACAGCTCTTTGAGGCCCTTAATATTTTTTAAAGTGTAAAGGGGTGCTGACCAAAAAGTTTGAGGACCACTGTTTTCCTTATTTCAGAAATATGTGTTATTTCAGAGCAAATTATATAAGCTTATACATGAAGCAATTTTATGTATGTATATATAATCTTTAATGAAAAATACAAAGTATATTTCTAGTATGTATTTTTTATAGATAGATTTTTAGATACAAACACATGTTCATAAACCGTATCTGGTACAACTTTATCAATGATAAAGTTCTGTGAACACAGCAAATCACTGTACTTTTCCCTATACTCCCCTCTCCCTCCATCAAATGCTGTTGTATGTCTTTGAGTCAATTCCAACTCATAGCGACCCTACAGGACAGAACAGAATTTCCAAGGCTGTAATCTTTACAGACGCCAACCGCCACATCTTTCTCCCATGAAGCAGCTGGTGGGTTAGAACCACTGATTTTTGGTTAGCAGCTGAGCACTTAAACCACTGAACCACCAGGGCTCCTTCTCCATCAAACAGGGATGAAAAATACATGGGGTTTAACTTGCTCAAGAAAACAAAATATTATTAAAATACCAAGAGCATGTGTACAATGTTAATGTATAGAGATGTTAGTAAAAGACTACCAACCCAAAAATAAATAGGATCACCAGGAACTTATCAGGTTGATTAGGTCTAGAACTCTTAGACTACTATAACCGATTTAAGAGATTCTTTAATGGGGATATATTAAATGGTTCTGTATTAAACAAATATTCTATGTATTTAGAAAAATTTTGTCTTAAACTAGAACTGTCATGCTGAAGCACTCTTGCTGTCCTCAGTTTACTAGCAGTGTGCTCATAATGTTGGATTCATAGCTAGGGGTCCAATTAAGGCCTTATATAGCCATGGTCAGGTTAAGGCAGTTAGAATGACAAAGTCAAGAATCCCAGAGAAGCCATCAATCTAACGTTAGATTCTTCTTACCAATGGCCCAATCTCACAATACCACTAAACTTTTCATGGTAACCTGTTTACTACTCTTAACAATTTGGAATGCATTAAAGCACCAACCATAGCTCCTACTGGGATCACCTGGAGATCTTCTAAAATATATTTATATTTTTTAATTGTGATTTGGGTGAAGATTTATAGAGCAAATTCACTTTCCCTACAGCAGTTCACATATACTTTGTCTCATGTCATTGACCCCAGTTTACCACAATGCAACAGCTCCCCTCCCACTTCCTCCCCATAGTTACCTCTTCCCAGTGTGCATCCCTCCATACACTCCTGCCCCCTGAGCTGTCTCCCTGTGCATAAGCAGCCCTTCCTTCTCCCATGATTGTTCTCTCCAAGGAGACAATCTACTTGAGGTAAATGTTCAACTCATATGCCTGTATTTTGTTTGGCTGGAAACCACAAGTGTGCATTCAATTCCAGACCCGAAGGGCAGTTAGGGGCCATAGTCTCAGCGGTTCCACCAGGCTCTATCGGAAAGCAAACCTGATCCCCCTCCTTTTTTTTTTCCACTCCAAATGATTTTGAGTTTTATTCCACATTGTTCTCCCTCTCTTTCAAGATCTCCTACATAGATCCCCTTCCAAGTGGATGACAGTGGTAGCCAGGCACTATCTAGTTCTTCTGGTCTCATAGTTGTATAGGCTGCAGATCAGATGGTGTACCAGTCGCTAGGACTAATTGTTTCCATTAATTTTGGTTTTCTTCATTCTTCTTTGCTCTGGACGAGGAGAGACCCATCGTTGCATCTAGATGGCAGCTTGCTAGCTTTTAAGATCCCAGTCGCTACTCGCCAAAGTAGGAGGTGGAACAATGTTTTGTATAGTATGTTATGCAAATTGAGCTTGATGTCCCCTGCGACTATGGTCCCAAGCCCACAGGTTCAACTACTCGGTCCCTCTGGGTAGCTGGCTGTGACCAAGCAGTGACCACAACCTTGCCCCTTGTCAGCTCCACTATACACCTGGGAATTCTGATCATTCACATAAACTTATAGGACCACTGTCTGCCAACCCTATATATGTTCTTGGATACACTCCCCATTTCATAGACATACCTAATCGTTTAGCCTGTCCACCCATCTATCCACCCATATACCCATGCTTGCCTTCACTGACAAGGCAGTATTGTATGTACAAAAGGGTTCATCTTTGTTGTCTGTACCGCCCATGTACCTCTCTATGTCTTTCTCATCCTCAATGCTTCCATATCGGTCACTCATATTTGGTACATTGCCCTTCTCTTCACCCAAATCAATACTTTTCTCTACCTATCTAATAGCATTCCCTCCACTCCCCTTCCACCCCTGGTAACCAACAAAGAAAATTTCCTTCTATAGATAAACCTTTCCTTAACTTTTACAATAATGGACTAATACAATATTTGTCCTTTTATGATTGACTTATTTCACTCAGCATAATGTCCTCCAAGTTCATCCATGTTATGCGGTGTTTTGCAGATTCTACATTATTCTAAAATATTTTTATGTCTCTACCTGACCCGTGCCAACTAAATGAGAATCTCTAGGGATGGGTTGTGAGCATCGGTATTTTTAAAAATTCCCTAAGTGGGAGTAGGAGCAGAGGAGAGAGAATACTGCAAAAAAATTAAAAAAAAAAAAAAGATTTCCTGAATGACTCTAGTATGCAGCCAAGATTGAAAATCCCTACTACAGAACATAAAGCAAAAACACTTAGAGGTTAGCGTCTAACAACTAAGGCAGTGACAAAAATATATCTATGGAATGTAATTTTTAATTGAAAATATACATAAATCAGCTCTGGAACTAATATCCAACAATCCTAAAACTTTTCTGCCTGAAAGAAATACTTCTCAATAACTTCAAATATAGAGACACATGGCAGTCCAAACAATACAACTTCTGAAGACATGTTTACATACTGAAGTATGTTCATCAGATATCCTGTAAGCATATTGCTGAGCTGGAGTTCTGTGTCTTCCCTGAAAGACAAGCAGTTATTCAGAGCTCAAAGACATATATGCTGAAAGATAGGAAAACGTTCAAAAACATTCACCAATACTTCTCTTTATTTATTTAGAAACTTAAACATGACCATGGGGAGGTGAATCCATATGTGGTCACAGGTATACTACAACCATAAATGAAATAAGATAACCAGAAAAGCCAATGGTAATGCCATCAGTTTGTTGTACTGTAGTGGCTTACATGTTGCTATGATGCCGAAAGCTATGGCCACTGGTATTTCAAATACCAGCAGGGCCATCCATGGCAAAAAGGTTTCAGTGGAGCTTCCAGACTAGGAAGGAGGACCTGACAATAGACTTCTGAAAAAACTGGCCACTGAAAACCTTATGGATAAGAGTGGAACACCGAATAATGTAGTGCCAGAAGATGATACCCTTGGGATAGAAGGCACTCAAAATACAACTGAGAAAGAGCTGCTGCCTCAAAATAGAGTCAACCTCAATGATGTAAATGGAGTAGAGCTTTTGGGACCTTCGTTTGCTAATACAACACAACTCAAAATAAGAAGGAACAGTTACAGATATCCACTAATAATTTAAACATGGCATATACAAAGTATGAATCAAGGGAAATTAGAAATTATCAAAAATGAAATGGAACGTGTGAAGATTGATATCCCAGATATCACTGAGCTGAAATGAATTGGTACTGACCATTCTGACTCTGACAATCACACTGTCTACTATGCTGGGAATTTGCTTGGATAAACTGAAAAAGAATGGCATCACACTCCCCATCAAAAAGAAAATTGCAAGATCTATTCTGAAGCACAATGCAGTCAGTGACAGGATACTATCTATACACCTACAAGGAAGACGAGTTAATACTACTATTATTCAAATTTATACAGTAACCACTAAAGCCAAAGATGAAGAAATTCAAGATTTTTACCAACTTCTGCAGTCTGAAATTGATCAGACATGAAATCGAGATGCACTAATTACTATCAATTGGAATACAAAAGTTGGAAACAAAGAAGGATCAGTAGTTGGAAAATGTAGCCTTGGTGACAGAAATGAAAATGAAGATCACATGACTGAATTTTGCAAGAACAGTGACTTATTCATTGGAAATACCTTTTTCAACAACTGTATGCTGGACCTTATCAGATGGAATACATAGGAAGCAAACTGACTACATTGTGGAAAGAGATGATGTAGTAATTCAGTATCATCAGCCAGGGGCCGACTATGAAACAAGTCATCAATTGCTCATATGCAAGTTCAAGTTAAAGCTGCAGCAAATTAAAACAAGTCCATGAGAGCCAAAGTACAATATGAGCATATCCCACCTGAATTTAGAGACTATCTCAAGGACAGATTTGATGCACTGAACACCAATGGCCAGACGAGTTGTGAGATGACATTATACAAATTTCAAGAAAGCAAAGCGTTATTAAAAAGAGAGGAGAGAATGAAAAGACCAAAATGGTTGTCAGAAGAGACTCTAAAACTTGCTCTCAAGCATAGAGTACCTAAAGCAAATAGAAGAAATGTTGAAGTAAAAGAGCTGAACAAAAGATTTCAAAGGGCAGCTCCAGAAAACAAAGTAAAGTGATATAACAAAATATCCAAAGATCCAGAGTTAGAAAACCAAAGAGGAAGAACATGGTTGGTATTCTGAAGGTGAAAATAATTGAAGGAAAAATTGAAGACTTGAGGTGCAATACTGAAGGATTCCATGGATAAAATATTGAATGTTGCAGGAGGCAATGAAAGATGATGTAAAGAATACACACAGTCACCGTACCAAAAAGAATTGGTCAATGTTCAGCAGTTTCAGGAGGAAGCATATGATCAAGACCCAATGGCACTGAAGGAAGAAATCCAAGCTACATTGAAGGCACTGTCAAAAAACAAGTTGCCAGGAACTGATGGAATACCAATTGCGATGTTTCAACAAATGATGTAATGCTGGAAGCACCCACTCATCTTTACCAAGAAAGATAGAAGACAACTATCTGGACAAATGACTGGAAAAGATTCATATTCATGCTCATTCTAAAGAAAGGTGATATATAACAAAATCAGACATTATCAAACAGTATTTTAAAAAACAGTTGCAGCAGTACATTAACAGGGAACTGACAGAAATGCAAGCTGGCTTCGGAAGAGGACACAGAACTAGGGATATCACTGCTGTCGGATGGGTCTTGGCTGACAGCACAGAATACCACAAAGATGTTACCTATGTTTTTACTGACTACGCAAAGACATAGACTGTGTGAATCATAACAAACTATGGATAACATTTTGAAGAATGGTAATTCCAAAACACTTAATTGTGCTTGCTAGAAACCTGTACTTAGGCCAAGAGGTTGTTGTTAAACACAACAAGGTGATATTGCATCGTTTAAAATCAGAAAATGTTTGTGTCAAGGTTGGTGTCTTTCACCATATTCAATTGTATGCTAAGAAAATAATCTGAGAAGCTGGACTACATGAAAATGAACACAGAATCAGTATCAGAAGATGACTCATTAACAATCTGCAATATGCAGACGACACAACCTTGTTTGCTGAAAGCAAAGAGGACCTGAAGCACTTACTGGACTACAGTCTTTGGTATGGATTACACCTCAATATACAGAAAACAGAAATCCTTACAACTGGACCAACAAGCAACATCATGATAAATGGAGAAAAGACTGAAGTTATCAAGAATTTCATTTTACTTAGATCCACAATCAATGCCCATGGAAGCAGCAGGCAGGAAATCAAACAATATATTGCACAGGGCAAACCTGCTGCAAAAGAGTTCTTTAATGTGTTAAAGAGCAAAGAGTCAGTTTGAGGACTAAGGGACCCAAGCCACAGTGTTTTCAGATGCCTCATGTGCATGCAAAAGCTGGACAACTGCGGTGTAGTAAATTACTTAGTGTGGCTTTTCTACCCATAAGTCTTTGTAAACTCTAAGGTGGGAATTACTATCAGCAACTGAGGAGATCCTGATTTTAAAGTCGCCCACCTGGGTTATATCTGTTGGGCGTGGCACAATACAATGTTCTGGGAGGTTCCCACTCTCTCTCACGGGCTTAGAGTTCTGATGCTCTAATTGGCTAGTTTGACCATTCTGCCAGGCTCAAAAGGAGGCCTCCTAGGGGCAGAACTCTGACTGCTGGTTGAGGAAGACGTGCTGCTGAAAGAGACACACACTGCTGAAAGAGACACGTGCTGCTGGGAAAGAAACGCAAGAGACATGCATTGCTGAGTGAGACAACGAGGGACCAGTACTGCTGGAAAAGAGACTGTGAGAGACTGTTGGCCGAGGGACGGTGGACTGGGAGAGAGACTGAGCATTTTTCCTGAACTTGAATTGTAGCCTGTGGTGCTTCTCTAATAAACCCCATAATCTGTGAGCTCTGTGTGGCCACTGCAGCGAATTATCAAACCCAGGAGAGAGGTGGTGGGTGCTTTGGGAGGAACGGTTGGTGAAAGGGCTAGAAGGAGGCAGCATGTCTGGCCTTGCAGTAATAGGCCTTGGGTTACTGCTGGTAATCCTGTCTTCCTCTTGTGGGATTAGAGGAGGTCAGAACATGTGGCCTCCTTGCTGTTTTTGCAACAATGAATAAGGCAGACCAAAGAAGAATTGATGTCTTTGAATTGTGGTGTTTGCAAAGAATACTGAATATACCATGGACTGCCTGAAGGATGTACAAATCTGTTCTGGAAGAAGTACAGCAAGCAAGGATGGCAAGACTTCATCTTACATACTTTGGATATGTTATCAGAAGGGAACAGTCCCTGGAGAAGGACATCATGCATAGTAAAGTAGAGGGTCAGCAAAAAAAGAGAAAGGCCCTCAACGAGATGGATAGGGCTGCAACAATGGGCTCAAATATAGCAACAATTATGAGGATGGCACAGTACTGGGCCCTGTTTTGTTCTGTTATACACAGGATTGCTATGTGTCAGAATCAATGCAACAGCACCTAAAAAAAGCAACATTTTCTCTGCTCAGTGACAGCACTGTGGGAACAAACGGTCAATAGATGCGTACGTATTAACGATCAAAAGTCATGCACCTGAATGTATAGTAAAAGCATTGTCAACAGTCCCATACCAAGTAGAAAACTTCAGAAATCAGAGTATCAGCAAGTCCCATAATATAAATCTTCATTAAGACACACTACTAATGCTGCAGCTACTGGACTCAATGGTAAGCTGCTTCAAGAAGAGCCAGCTGCTCTGCTTCTGCTTATGACAACAGCCATCCCAGGCTATAAGAAGCACAGAGACAAGTGAGAGATGAGACAGGTGGAGGGGGTGTGCCACGTACCACAGAGCCAACAAACCAGTTCTCTGGCTGCCTTGGTAACATTACTGGATAATAAGCCACAGAGGAACTTTAAGCACAATTTAACTCTTAATTTCTTTTTGACTTTTTCAGAAGAGATAATGTGCTATATACAAAATTTTTACAAAGTATAAAAATATTCAGAAACAGAAAATTATCACCCAAAACTCCATACTCCAGAAACTATCAGTGTTAACATTTTAGAATGTTTCTTTAATCTTCTTCCTGTGCATTTTCTAAATGATTAATATCAGTTTGCCAAACAGTATAGCTGTTACTACACTAACAATATATAAATATATCCCAATGTTATTTAATACCCAATCACTATGGGGGGTGGGGAGGAAAAGCTTACGCTAAAAAATAAATTAACAATTTGGTTCATTCACTCATTCTTACATATCTCTGTACTCTTACTGTTTTATCCTAAGTAGTCCTTAATTAGTGGAATTAGTGGAATATATAGGAAAATGAGGTCTGAAATAAAACTTTCTCTAAGGAAATTGAATGACCTTCAAAAGTAGCTATTTTTATACAACTTGGTTGGTGTTTCCACTGTGAAAATACCATTTACTATGGGTCAGATCATTATAAAGAAGATGAAAACATGACCCCTTCCTCTTAGAGCCTCAGAATCTAGAAGGGAAGACAGCTACATAGTGAGGTAATTGTAATTCAAGGCAGACTGATCTGTGTAATAAATACAAAGTATAAAGGAAAATAAGGGGAAGTCACAGCACTTTTATAAATAAATATTTATGCCACTACATTTTAAATAAGAGCTCTGGAAGCATAGTGCACTTGACTGCTAACCAGAAGGCTGGAGGTTCAAACCCACCAGCCACTCCTTGGAAGGAAGGTTGGGCAATCTACTTCCGTAGTGATACCACTTCAGAAAACCAAGGAGGGGTCGCTATGACTTGGGTCTGACTCGATAGCACATAACAACAACAGCAACAAATTTTAAATAGACAAACATCTCAAAAATAATTCAATCTGGACAAGAAAATTAATTTCATCTGAGGAAAAATAATGGAAACTTAAAATACCTGTCATCTGTCTGATTTAAATAACCATGTTGCCTCAACAATAAAATTTATAGAAAAACACGTTTACAGAAATATAAATTTACAGGAAATTGTTGCAATAAATTGAGTCATATTCTGGTAAATTAAAAATTTAAGCAAATGGAGAGTTCCGGCAAGATGGCGGAGTAGGCAGAAGGACTGCACAGACCCTCTTCAACAAAGACAAGGGAAACCAATTGACACAGACACAGAAGATAATCTTGGACCCCTGAGCCTTGAAGGGAAGGATACAGAAGTAGACTAAACCCCAACTAGCAGAAGAATTTGCGTGAA
>NW_006921640.1:10258884-10279667 GCF_000298275.1 Orycteropus afer afer
TGGAGGGATGGTCACTGGGGAGAGGTAACTATGGGGAGGATGTGGGAGGGGAGCTGTTGCATTGTGGTAAACTGTGGTCAATGACATGCGACAAAGTATATGTGAACTGCTGTATGGAAAGCGAATTTGCTCTGTAAATCTTCACCCAAATCACAATAAATAAAATAAAATTAAAAAAAAAAAATTTAAGCAAATGAATTGTAGACAAGCTGAAATTCATCTCGCTGATGGGAAAAAACAAAAAACCAAACTCACTGCCGTTGAGTCAGTTCCGACTCACAGCGACCCCTCCTTGGGTTTCTGAGGTGGTTATTACTACAGAAGTAGATTGCCCAACCTTCCTTCCAAGGAGTGGACCTTGTAAAATCAAAACTCATTTGGGCAATCCATCTGTTTCCAGAATCTACAAAAACACAGATCTCACTTACCTGTCACAGTGAGAACTGCCCCTTGAACTACTCTGTCCTGATTCATGTTGTGCATCCAAAAGAATCTTCTCCATGTCTCCATTGTGGATAGAGGATGAGGAAGGTACATGTTCTAGCCCCCCATTTTTCCCATTGCCATTATCATTGCCATTGCTGCTGTTCATTGGCAGCTCCACCCAGGAACCTGTTGGACAAGTCAGATAAGTTAACCACAGCAGAACTGAAATCTGTCACGTGCACACAGATGTGAATATGGTGAATTCAGATAAGAATTCTGACTTGCCTCAAACCAACACAAAAGCAGTCTGAAGAAAATAAACAAGAAGCAGTAATACAGGATACAAGAATAACAATACAGAAGGTGACTACATAATACAAGACGCAATACACAATTCCATTCTAAAGTATATGCTATAATTCAATCCAGGTTCAATCCAGAACAAGCTGGAACTCTCAAAAGTAACCTTAAAATTACTCTCTGTGCTATTTCTCTCTCTAGTTAAAAGTTTAGTTTATGTACAATTAACAGTAACCAAAAATTTTGAGTTTGTTTTTCAGAAAATACACATTTTATTACAAGATAGGCTAATTTAATTTTTAGATTTATTTATATACACACACACACACACACACACATATATACATTCCATACTCTATATCAGCTATTTACTTATATCCTGTCCAAAAATAGAATAAACATATGGCTTAGAAAATTCATAAAGGTCATTTAAACCTATACAAACAACTGGGAAAGTCCTAGAGAGGGAATTTAAATATGATCACAAAAATTTAAATTGTGAACAAATCTGGAGCATAAAATAAATACAGCTGCCTCTTGACTGAGGTGATACTACTAAAAATTCTGAAAAAAAGCTTTAGCTCTATCCCACACATTAATTTCCTTTTCTTTATACTTCACTTTTCCTATTCTTCCTCCTTTTTCTATACACTAAACATACCAAACATACCTTGTGAACTTGTCTCTCTTCTCTTCTCTCCCAAGAGTTCTTATTTTCTAGGGTCTTCATTAATTTTTGTTGGTTTCAGTGGAGAAACAACTATGCCATCTGCTATAAGCAGACATTAACTTTTCTCGGGCAGATAGCAGAAGGGGGTGGAGCCACAGGGAAAAAAGAAGTGGCAATGGTAATCTGGATAGGTCTTGAAAATATTTATTGGTCCAATGAGTTTGTTGAACACATTTAGGTGCTTTAATTTTAATAAGAATTGGTAACAGCAGCCAATAAACCATCTTCAAACACATTCAGGTGCTTTAATTTTAATAAGAATTGATAACAGCAGCCAATAAACTATCTTCAAAACAAAAAGAAGGTAGTTTATTGGCTGCTGTTATCAATTCTTATTAAAACTAAAGCACCTAAATGTGTTCAACAAAGCTCTGGTAGCGTAGGACCTAAGGCACTTGACTGCCCATCAGAAGGCTGGTGGTTCAAACCCACCAGCCACTCCTCAGAAGGAAGGTTGGGCAATCTACTTCCGTAGTGATAAAGCCTCGGAAACCCAAGGAGGGGTCACTATAAGTCAGGTCCGACTCGAGGGCATATAACAACAACAATAAATTTTGTTTCAAAAAATATGTCATAATCAAGCAGGCTGGTGAGGCCATTCCTCTAAACTCTCAGTGTAAGTGTGAGAGTTGTTCCCCTGCTAAACAATCTTCCATCAGTAAATCAGAAATAATCACCAAAACAGACTCACACTCTGTAACTATACCAGACCTAGAACTGAATTCAATTATCATCCTTACAGGAAGGAAAAGCTCAAAGGCAGTCCTGCTTAGTAAACTGACTCCACCAAGATACATAATCTTCTAAGAGGTTCCTCATTTGTAAAACAGAGAATAACACATTATCAGCAAAGTTCCTACCTTACAAGGCTGTTATAAGGATTAAATGTAGTAATATAGTATAATATGCCTAGTAAAGAGCAGATGCCCAGTCATATGCTAGTTATGCTCAGTTATATGTAAGTTAAAGAAGTTTATATTTGTAATTTACTTAAAAAAGGGTGTTTGCTAAATAAAAATTAAGTTACTTTTTCTTCCCTTTCTTCCCTTATCTATTTATGGCAACCTCAGTGGCTTTCATAGCCCCACATCAGTCGACCTGACTCATGGTAACCCCATGTAACAGAGCAGAACTGTGTTCCATAGATTTTCTTTTTTTTTCACTTTGGTATTAAACCTTCAAATTTGTGCGTGTGTGTGTGTGTGATTTGGGTGAAGATTTACAGAGCAAATTCACTTTCCATACAGCAGTTCACATAGACAAAGTTTTTTTAATGCATTTTATTGAAATATAATTTATGCACAGTGAAATACACAAAACCAAAGTGACATGGGTCAATGCATATATATATATGGTTTTTTTTTTTTTTTTTGCAGTGTTTCCTCCCCTCCCCTCCCTGGTAACCAACAAAGAAAGTTTCCTTGCATATATAAACCTTTCCTTGAGCCTCCATAACAATGAACTAATACTATATTTGTACTTCTGTGACTGACTTATTTCACTCAGCATAATGTCCTCCAAGTTCATCCATATTATGCAGTGTTTTGCAGACTCTACATTATTCTTTAGTGCTGCACAGCATTCCATTATGTGTATGTACCACAGTTTGGTCATCCACTCTTCCACTATAAATCTTAGAGATAAGTCCCCTGCCAAATTTGTCAATATTGGCAAATATGAATTTGTTGTGTCATTTCTGTTACATGCTTTCTCGTGGTGTTGATTTCTTTGTTCCATATAATTTTCTATGCTGAGCTCATTTTGTTTATAAATTGTGTTATCACTTCCTTTGTTGCTACTGTTTTAGTATTTGCTAAATACTTGTGCTGGTCCTATTTTTTATTTTGATGTGAAGGTTTATCATTTTTCTTTGCGGTTACCCTGTGATTTATAGTTTTCTTCTCAAGTTTAGAAAACTCCGTTCTATCTTGTAGTTGTCTTGACTTCCCTACCATGTAGAAGTTCTGTAAGTTTTTTCCCTCTTTGGTTTGTTGTTGTCCTCATCTGCCAATTGATGTCTCTGGTTCCCTGTTTACAATCTTGTAAGCTTATTATTTTACTTTGGATACTTCCATAGCTGGGTTGGTTTCTGGGTTATATCATCATGTGTGTTAATGGTCACTTGTTGGCTGCTGTTGCTTCTCTGTCCAAAAGGCACCCTTTAGCATCTTTGTAAGGTTGGTCTGGTTTTAACAAATTCCTGCTTATCAGGAAATATCCTAATTTTACCATCATATTGAGGGACAATTTTGCTGGGTTCATAATTCTTGGTTGGAAATTTTTCTCTTTCAGGGTTTTATATGTATCATCCCATTGTCTTCTCGCCTGCATGGCTTCTGTCGAGAAATCCGTGCTTAGTCATATTGGTTGCCCCTTGTAGGTAACTTTGTTTTTCCTGTGCTGCTCTCATAATTCTTTCTTTGTCTTTGGTTTTGGTTAGTTTGATGATGATATGTCTGGGTGATTTTCTTTTGGGGTCAATCCTGTTTGGGGTTTGTTGGACTTCCAGAATGGACATATTCTCATCTTTCATCATACCAGGAAAATTCTCTTCCACCAAATCTTCAACAATTTTCTCTGTGGTTTTATTCATCTCTTCCTGTTCTGGAATTCTGATTACACACGGGTTATTCCTTTTGATGGTATCCCCAGATGAACCTTAGGCTTTCTTCATTTTCTTTTGATCTTTTTTCTGATTTATCCCTTTCCAAAGAAGTGTTCAAGTATTTGCCTTCAATCTCCCTGATTGTCTTCTATTGATTCAATTCTGCTCCTCTGCCCATTCAATGTCTTACCTATTTCTGAAAATTTGGTATTAATCTTCTGGATTTATGTGTGTAGATTTTGTATCATTCTAATTTTTCATTTATTTTGTCAATTTGCTCTTTTATTGTCTTTTGAAATTGTTCCAGGGTTTTCTCTGTGTTTTCCTTGATCTGTGTCTCAATTCATTGAAGATACCTAAATATAATTGTTTTGAATTCCTTATCAGGGAGTTCCAATGCTGCCTCTTCCTCAGTGATGTGTTTTGGGTCTGTGTCCTAGTCCCTTGTTTCTCCTGCTTTATCTTGCTTCTTTGTGTAGACTGTGATGCTCTGTTGTCTCTGAGGCATTGTGACGTTTTTGTGTTTATATTTAATTGGTGATTATATGTTGGAGGGACTTGCCAACGATTTTTGTTTTGTGTGTTATCTACACAAGCAAGGTACTGTGCTCCTCTATTTGCTAGTTGACAACACTTATACACTTAGCACCTGTCTCCTTTCCTGTTGTCAGCCTCTCTTATGTCCCTGCCGACCTTGGCAAACAGAGCCTATTCTTAGGTCCCTGAAATGTGAATGAGAACGCTATCACTTTAAAATCCAAAATGGTTGCCACTTGTAGAGATTCAAAATGGCTGCACCCTTGGTCACTTTAAATATCCAAAATGGCCACCACTTGTAAAAACGCAAAATGGCTGTACCCTCAGGTACTTTAAATATCCAAAATGGCTGCGAAGTGTAAACAATCAAAATGGTGGTGCCCTCCAGACAGCAGAAAGTCAACAGCTCAGGTTGTCTCCCTCCTTGCTGTTTCCCTTCCTAGTCCAAGGCCACCAGTGTAGTCATCTCTGCAGCCCTTGGTGACCAGAGCTGATCTTTAGGTCAATTCTCAGGTCCCAACACCACTTGGAAATAATCAGGCGGTTGGTCCCGTCAGAGTAGCTGACAGTCCTCACCTCCGACCATCTCTGTACTCATTATTTTCATTCAGGTTTTTCTACTAGTTGGTACCTACTCCACTTCTGTATAGTTCCTTTCAAAGGGCCCCAGGATTATATTCTGTATCTCTGTCAATTGTTTTTATTCTTTGTTGAAGAGGGTCTGTGTCACTTGTCTGCCTGTTCCTCCATCTTACCAGAAGTCTCCTCCATAGATTTTCAAGGGCTGATTTTTAAGAAGTAGACTGCCAGTCTCTCTTCCGAGGCAACTCTGAGGGGACTCATACCTACAATCTTCTGCTTAGCAGCAGAGTGCATTTATTGTTTGCACCACCCAGGGTCTCCATCACAGTCCCCATAATCACTATCAATTCCTTGGATCTGTACTGCCAAACAACAAAGCTGCATGACATCTCCTCTATAGTCTACTTCCATGCACAGCCAAAAAGGGACCCTGACAAGATAGGAATAAAACTGGATCAACCAATTCAGCTAGCAAAGTGGATAAATAGGTAGATGGGCAAGATGATCAGATATAGGTAGGCAAACAGGACTATACCCATGGCCGCATACAGGTTTAGCAGACAACATTTCTACACATGTAGTTGTATGTGATACAAAAATATCCATATAGATAGTAGAACTAACAAGGGTCAAAGTTATGAAAACTTCTTAGCCATATAACCAAAACACCTTGAGTCAATTGCTGGGGCTACAGGCTCAGGACCAAAGTTCCAGGGTACATTAAGGTCAGATGGCATAACATGGTCCAACGACACTGTTCTACATCCTACTTTGGTAAGTAGTGACTGGGGCCTTAAAAGCTTGCGAGTGTCCATCTAAGATGCAACTATTGGTTTCTTCTCATCTGGAGCAAAGAACAGTGAAGAGAATCAAAAACACATGGAAACAATTAGTTCAAGCAACTAGTGGACCATGTGAACCTCACTCTCCATGACCTTGAGACCAGAAAAACTACATGGTATCTGGCTATCACTGTCAACCACTCTGAAAGGGATACTGGAAAATGCTGGACAGAGTGGGAGAAAACTGTGGAACAAAATTTGAAGTAATATAAAAGAACAGGCTAACTGGTCTGATAGAGACTGGAAGAACCCCCAAGGCTATGGCCAATAGTCAATCTTCACATCTGGTACTGAACTCACTTCCAGGGCTCAACTTTTAGCCAAATGATAGACAGACCTATAAGGTGAACAATAACACCAGAGGGAGATATACACTCCTTAAAACAATCAACCGTAAGAGGTGAAAAGGGCAGCATCTGCCCAGGGATAAAGCTCAGAAGGCAAGAATGGACAAGAAAGGATAAAGCGAAACTGTACCCACAGGGAGGAAATGGAAAAAATGCTGTTACATTGTGGGAATTGCAATCAATGTCATGAAACAAAACGTGAATGAACTGTGGAATGGAAAACCAATTTGCTTCAAAACTTCCACCCAAATCACAATAAAAAAATTAAAAAAAAAAAAAAATTCAACTAGTAAACCTAAGATACAGCTAGCTCTGAAAATAAATTAATATTTGAAGAGCCTCTGTATTTAAAAAATATGACAAAACATCTCTACATTTAGAGCTTTGCAAAATATTCTAACTAGCAAGAGGGAAGGAGAATGAATATTGGTAAGTGATAAATTTTTTTTCTACTCCCACTGTTTCTAGGATTTTCAAACTTATTTTTAAACCAATGGAGCCAGTTCTTCTTGTACAGAAGCCCAACATGTAAAATAAACAAAACAAAAAACCAGAGCTGCTTTGACAGAAGCAGAACTAAGAACCAGGAGTTCCAGATGGGTCTCTATGAAAACCAGTCTTCCTTAAAACACAATTAACATTCACTTGAAGTATTTGATCAAAGAGAAAAAAGGCTGTTAACAATACCAGGTTTTCTGAACCTTCATGTTTTGAAGGTCTTTCAAGCCATTATCCGAATTCTACTTTCTGCACTAAAAATATATAAACAATCATAACCTGACATATATTTTAGGAACCTGAGAAGACATGATCTAGAAAATATTAATAAAAATTATCTCTGTGGTTACCTTAACACCTTGTAGCATAACTAAGATTTCTACTTAAGGCAAACAATATTTGTTTGCTATATATTACCATACTGGTTAAGAGCACACACTGGAGCCAGACTCCCACTCTACCTCCTACCAGCTGTTACACCACAGACATTTAACTAATCTCTTTGTGCCTAAATTGCCTCACCTATAAAAAGGGACAATAACTGTATCTACCGCATAGGGTTGTTATGAAGATTAAATGAATAAAGTACACAGAAAAACTAGAAAGGTGCCTAGTACGTGGTAAGTGCTATGGTAGCGTTAGCAATTATAATTATACTCCATCATTCTAAAAAAAACTACAAAAATAATGTGCTCACTTAAGGGCCAGTGAGTTTCTGTTAAGGATGATGAAAAAACTGGAAACAGGTACAAGTGACGGTTGCACAACACAGTGAATATAATTAATGTCACTGAATAATACATGTAAAAGAGGTTGAAATAATAAATGCTGTTATATATATTTTTACCACAATAGAAAAAATATTTGTTTCTCCAAAATGTAAACATCAGCACGTAAAGTAAAAATCTCTCTCCTCCCAGGCTCTCATTCCTACTCACATAGGGCACTTTCACATAAAGACTTCCAGAGTTTTTCCAATACAAATGTGATTTTGCTTTTGTTTTACAAAAATGGAAGTATACTGTACATGTTTTCTGTAAGAGTGTTTTTCACCAACTCATAGATGTTTTTCAATGTCAATGCATATTAACTTACCTCATTCTTTTGAACAACTGCATTATATCCCATCATAAAGCTATACCATTCTTTAACAATTACTCAAATGGTAATGGTTTAATTATTACCCAAATGATTATGGTTTTAACCATTACCCAAATGACTGTCTAACACTTTACTACAAGCAGGGCTTCACCCAACGTTCTGGAAGGCAGTTTGGCAATATGCATGAAAAGCCTTTAAAAGGTAATCTTTCCTTTAACTTAGTAATTCTTTTCCAGAAATATCCATGGCAATAGAAAAGTGCTGCAGAGAAAATTAGGTACAAAGATATTACCCTCCCCAAAGAAACCACTTCCATCGAGTTGATTGTGACTCACAGCAACCCTTTAAGACAGAGTAGAACTGTCCCACAGGGTTTCCAAGGCTGTAAATCTTTACGGGAGCAGGTAACCTCATCTTTCTCCTGTAGAGTGACTGGTGGGTTCAAACCACCAACCTTTTATCTAGCAGCCAATTGCCTTAACCACTGTGCCACCAGACGTCCTTAGATATTAAGAGGCTACATATTTGCTTTATCTTTTAAGGAAAATGAAAAAGTAAACTTGTCTATTTCAATAAATTAACTACATATGCCTTTCCCCATCACCTAATTAATTCTTGATTTATACCCTCAGAATTTCTTAATGTTCTAACTCTACCAATCCTCACAAAGTCCCTATTACTTGAAAAGAAACAAGACAAGTTATGAGGATTGTGCTGTCCAAGTAAGACAAAGTAAAAAAAAACTCACAGTGAATTCTTTTCCTAATAAGCTTTAAAATTAAAACCTGTACACTCTTTATTATATTCCAAGATACTTATAAACTGAAAATTGTTCTCTTATACCAGTTTATATATAAAAAAACAAAAACCAAACTCACTGCCGTCGAGTTGATTCTAACTCATAGCAACCCCTCTGGTGGCCTAGTGCCTAAGTCATTTATTTGATCACTAACCAGAAGGCTGATGGTTCAAACCCACCAGCCACTCCTCAGAAGGAAGACTGGGCAATCTACTTCTGTAGAGATACTGCCTCGAAACCCAAGGAGGGGCCACTATGAGTCAGAATTGACTCAATGACAGTGAGTTTGCTTTTTTTTTTCTTTTATGACTACGGAAGCAGATTGCCCAGTCTTTCTTCTGAGGAGTAGCTAGTGGGTTTGAACCATCAGCCTTCTGGTTTGCAGTCAAATGCCTTCGGCACTATGCCACCAGAACTCCCTGTACATACATATAATAATGTACTTTCTGGTTTAAACCTTTGAGAATAGCTAAAGAGAGTCTCAGAGAAACATGTTTCTAAATTTTTAATATAATAGATCCTAAAGGTTTCTCAAATAGTCGTGACTACCTTCATGACTGTACATTGTATATTCTTTAGTTTTAAAATCCCCAATTCAATTCCTCTCCTCAAGAAGAGGGGTTTAAAGGAAATGGAGAGAAGTAGTTCTACTCATTTTTTCCCTATCCTTTCAAGGCTCTCTCTTCCTAACCAGTGGTGACATATTTCATTGTATTTTACCTTCTTTCCTCAAAACCTTTATTTTAAGTGTCTGATGTGGAAATCCAGACCAATAGTCACTGGCATTTAAAAAAAAAAAAAAAAAAAGTTTGGTCTTTTTTTTGAAGAAGTAAGTACTTACACACAGGTTACTTAAATTCTTAATAGTGTTACAATGCAGTGAATTTTTAATGTGTCACAACCTTAAAAACCTTCTTGCCACACTCAGGAAGCAAGTATATCATGGTTGAAGAAGTTTAAAAAGAAGAAAAAAAGGCTGGATCTGCTTACTCCCATATTTAACAACAACAAGAATTATACTACTCCCTTGACTTTTCTTACTTACTGAATCTTATGACATGAATTACAACTATACAAATATTAACTAACTTGATGTTTCTGTTAAGAATAAAACTAGCAACTGGAAAACATCCTTTTATCTTTGGAAGTACTGTAGGTCATATACTTGTCCACTAATTTGCAATAAAAGTGAACAGCCCACCTATAGCAGTAAAACAAAAAGATAAATAAATCAGGTTTTAGTATTGCAACTATTTCAATATTTTGCTACTGAAACTCTGCTTTTGACTCTTGAACTAAAGACAACATCCCAAGCCAGAGATAATCTGTACAATGAGTTTCATCTACTATTATTCATAGCTGTGCAACATTACCCAACAAAGTATTTCAATTTATCTGCAGTTTGGATAGTTTTAGATGCCTGAATAAGCTGTTTTGCTCAGTGCAAAAATCACATGAATGAATCAATAAGGCTTCCTGTTTTGTTCAGACTACTGTCATGTAATGAGCCAAAAAAGAGGCAAAAGGGACGTAATTAAATATGGCATTATCTAGAAAGCTCTTCTGTAACTTTCAAAAAGCTCACTGTACTCCAAATAGGATATTTTCTATCTAGTAGATTTCCCAAATAAACAGTTTGATATCATACGTAGGTTGACTATTCTTCCACTTCAATAAGTGCTTATACTAATGTACCAACCACTGATTGGCCAACGACATCAGACCATTCCTAGGTCTCTCTGACACAGGCACAATCAATCACGTAGAGCTCATGCTTATTTTTTTGAAACAGTCAAAGGAAAATTAAAATCCTTTTTTTATGAAATCATGACTGCATAGTAACCAAATAGATAACTTGGAAATATCATGGACAAGACTGAAGGCAATTAAGAAATAAAGTACTGGAAAGATACAGATAGGCAAATCACCTTCGTACATTGAGTAAAATAACAGTGAGAGAATAAATAATATATAGTTAAAAGATTCTGGGCCACTGAAACAGAAGAGTACCAAAAGATGTACTAGATTGGCTTAAAGTCAGAATCTGAGTTCTGTGGTAAACTCGGGAAAACACCTTATTTTAGATAAATTCTAATCTCAGCTCCTTCACATATGAATAGGAGGGAACAAGTATTTCTAAAACATCTCTTCCCATTCTAAATCCCATGCTCTTAAGAGTGTATGCTAAAAACAGTAAATCAATTAAGAATGCACGTTAATATGTGATACAAGTAACATTTAAAGACACATAAATTAATCCTCATTTATTGTGAGAAATAATATAGAAATACTCCAGAATACAAACTGAAAAGACATTTGAAAGATTAAAAAAGAAAAGTTAACACTTAAAGAATTAACCGGTTAAAAGATGGAAAGGAGCTCTCGTGGCACAATAATTTTCTATTGCCAACATAAAGGTCGGTGGTTTGAATTCACTCAGCAGCAGGAACAAGAACTCAGGATATGGTTCTGAAATGATTACAACCTAGAAAACCTTCCCCTGGAATCTGAAAACCAAACAGTTTAGCTTAACTAGTAAACAGTGACTGTGTTAAGCATTGTGCCCTTTTAAGATCTATGTGGGATCATATTGACAACAACTCATTATTCGATAGGAACCATAGGGAGCAGTGAGTTTATATTAATAGAGGAGGAAAACTGGGGGTGGGGAAGGTGAGAAGGGTTGTAAAACTCAAAGAATGTAATCAATGTTACTAAACTGTGTATGTAAAAACTGTTGGTGTATTTTTTGCTGTGTATGTTCTCAACAACAAAAATTAAAGTTGGAGAAGAAGCAACATACAATGAATGCATCTTAAAATATTCAGATTCTATCCTCATCCTTAAGAGCAGGAATTATCTTTTCCCTAAAGTAATTTTTGGGGCCTCGTTGGAAAAACCTTCCTCTTATGATAAAAGATAACGCCTTGAAATAACCTTTAAGCATCCAAATTATGTTCAAACGATTTCATATGGCAATATGCTAACAACACAACTATCTCTTTCATATGTGATGCGTTACAAAAAGACACGAACCTTTCCAAAAAGACTCAGCTCTAAAAACTGGAAATAACATTAGAATGAGATGTTTGAGCACCAGAATGTTACGAAGCAACTGCAGTAGGTCGTAACTTAATATTGCTCACTAACTTTCAACTATTTGTTTATGAGTTTTCAATTCCATATTTGAAAATTCATTTCCTCAGACGTGATTTGTGCAATCTTGGACAGTTCAAAAGGATGTTTATAACAGAGTTCCTGGGAGACAATCTAGTCTTTAAAAAACATTACTTCAGCAACTTTGAAAAATCTCCACCCCCCCCGGGAAAAAAAAAAAAACAAGTAACACAGCTTCATCGCCTCCACACACGACTGAAGTAACCGTTAAATTACCCAATGGTTTTTCCTGACCAGACTGTGGTAACAAAGGAACGCAACCAGAGGGCACACGTTCCAAACCCTAGGGGTAGCCCAATTCAGCGACATTAGCTAGCTGATGCAGAAGCTTAAGCTCCACTACACACCTGATCTTGGACACGTCCCTCAGTTTTCCTCCCCTCGGTCGCCCTTCCCTCCGCTACCGCCCTCCCGTCCATCCCCCGACATCTACGCCGCACGTCCCCATCTCTTCCCACGTCCACTCCGGGGCCCGCTCCGCCCACCTTCCCCGCCTTTTCCTTCCTCCCCGCGCCCGAAGGTCCGCCCCCTCCAGGCCTCGATTGGCTCCGCTTAAGCGGACCCACCACAGGTGGAGGCGCCTTGTTCTACACCTCTCAGGGCGCCCGAACCCTCGTCTCTTCCCACCCACCTGCACTCCCCAACACCGAACAAAAACAGTCCCCAACTAAATAACCTAGAAGGTAAGGGGGATAGGCGAAAAGGAAGACAAGAACTCATCCTGACAGGTGATGGGAGCTGTCAGTCATCTCAACATCCTCAGTCTTGACCAATAGACTGCCTTCTCCTCCCGCCCCCCGCTCTAAGCTTGAGGTGGCGGCCAGACCAGCTCCTCCTCCCCCATCCCTTTTACCAATCCCGCCGGGCCAGCACTCACTGTTGAGACCGGCTGGCGGTGGCAAAGACTGTTCGCTTTCTTCGCAGTTGTTGTTGTTGTTGTGCAGGGGCGGCGGCTGCTCTACTAAATTAGACGACATTGTCGTGCGGCTGTGGGAGCTGCGGCCGCGGCAGGACCGTCCCTGGTTCTCGGGCAGCAACACAACAAGCCGAGTCCCCCGCCCCCTTTTCCGCGCCTGCGCAGACCCTCCCCTGCTTATGACGTAAGGGCCCGTCAGGCCACGTGATAACAACACAACAAGTGACGGGGCGGAGGGAAGGGCGTTCCCATGCGAGCCACGGACTTGGGGACGCGAGAGTTGCGCTTACGCCCGCGCCAGGAATTAATTCTTGCATGTAATTTGTACTGACAGGATGGGGTGAGTTATGAAGATGGCACTGGGATAGAGGAGAGGGAGAAATGTGTAATGAGGAAGTGTAAAATGCTATTGTATGAGCGCCCAAATCTCCCACACCTACTGGATCAACATTGTTTTATCCAATCTGTGACCATTTATTTTTTAATGTCTGTTAAGGACTCAGTTTTGTGATAGTTATCGTGGTGACAAAAAAGAAGTAAAAAACCCAGTACCGTCATACCCTAAGGTAAAGCTGATGAAGCACACAATTCAAATAGGAAACAATAAAAGGCAGCCCAGAGTTTTTTGCTGTAGCTAAATAACTTCTTGAATTTTAGTTACAAACATAACACGCATTTATTGTAAGAATAATTGGAAAAATTCAGGAAAACTTAAGAGAAGGAAATAATCAGCCAAAATCCATCACTTAATTTATATGCTGTGAGGGCTCACTGATTAAAGGATTCGGCTGCTAAGGCCAGCAGTTGGAACCCACCAACCACTCTACGGGAAAAGGATGAAGTAGTCTGCATCTTTAAAGTTTTGCAGCCTTGGAAACCCTATGCCATGGTTGTCATCCATCTTATAGGGTGGCTATGAGTCTCTTAGGTAGATAGGTAGAGTTGACCACTTTCTGTTAGTTTTTCCTACTGTGATAGCTTGTGTGTTGCTGTGACACTGAAAGCTATGCCAATGGTACTTAAAATACCATGAGGGTCACCAGTGGTGGGTAGGTTTCAGCAGCGTTTCCAGACGAAGACAGATTAGGAGGAAAGGCCTAGCCATCTATTTCTGAAAATTGGTCAGTGAAACCGTATGTATCACAACAGAACTTTGTCGGACTTCTTGGCTTTCGACACTTCATCAGGAGTGAAAAAGACATCATGTTTCATAAAGCAGAGAGCCAGGGATATCCTCAGTAAAATGAATTGGCACAATAGCCCCACCACTGCACTCCCCAGTGCACAATAAGGTCGCCATTAGAGTCAGCTATGTGGCAGCCAGATAACTATGTATCTAATTTATCTCTACCACCCGTCTTGTTTTATGGAAACAAACGTGCCCCATGTGTGCTTGACACTGAACTACTTTATGTTCCTAAATATTTCATTTTTTTCATAATTTGATGTGTTCATCCATTTTCTTTTTCTGATTTATGTGTGGCATATGTATTTTTTCTCAACCTTGTCACTTTTAACATTGTTTCACTCTGAACAAGTCTAAAATTTCAGTCTAATCAAATCTATCAGTCTTAGATGTCTTGGAAAGACCTTTACCTCAAGATTGTGGATGTGGTTCTTTATAACATTTTCTAATTCTTTCATAGGTTTAATTTTCACAATTACACACTTAATCCATCTGAAATTTATTTTTTATTATATTCCTTAACTTCATTTTTTCCCCAGTTGAATAGCCAATTGACTCAACAATATTTATTCATTTTAAAGCCTTCATTTCACATTGATTATAAATTGCACTTTTATAAAGTTCTTCTAATGGTTTTGAGTTACTGTGCATGTTCTTTTCAGCCTAAAAACTCTCTTTAGTTTATTGTAGGTCAGGTCTATTAGCGACAAACTAGCTTTTGTTTATCTGGGAATGTGTTCATTTCTCTTTCATTGTTAGGATAGTTTTTTTTGGTGGGGTGGACTTTCAATGTCATGCCACTGCCTGCTTTCCACGGTTTTGGTGAGAAATTGTTCATCTTACTGAAGCTCTCTTGTATGTGATGAGTTGTTTCTCTCTTGTTGCTTTCAGGATGCTCTGTTTGTTTGTTTTTAAAAATAATAGAATTCTCAGTGAAAGCTTACACAGGTAAACCTTGTTAGGTTTCTATTTAACAATTACTACACATATTGTAGGAGCTCTGGTAGCGTAGTCCCTAAGGCACTTGACTGCTAATCAGAAGGCTGGTGGTTCAAACTCACCAGCCACTCCTTGGAAAGAAGTTTGGGCAATCTACTTCGTAGTGATATCACCTAGGAAACCCAAGGAGGGGTCGCTATGAGTCAGGTCCAATTTGAGGCAAATTACAACAGCACATATTGTTCAGACATACTGGTTACATTTTTCACAATGTTTTTACACTCTCATTAATTCCCTTCTGGATATTTTACTTCCAGTAACTGGAGCTCTGGTAGCATAGTGCCTAAGGCACTTGACTGCTAACCAGAAGGCTGGCGGTTCAAACCCACCGGAAGATGGGGCAATCTACTTCTGTAGTGATACTGCCTCAGAAACCCCAGGGGGGTTCAATATGAGTCGGTTCTGACTCAAAGGCAAATAACAACAACAATCTGGAATTTGGGTAAATTTGGATTTGGGTAAAAGTTTACAGAGCAAATTAGTTTTTGATGTTGAGGTGTTGGAGTTTGTTACAAATTTTAGAGATAAGTCCTTTGTCAGATATGTCATTGACAAATATTTTTTCCCAATCTGTAGGTTGTCATTTTACTCTTTTGGAGAAGTCTTTTGATGCACATAAAAATTTAATTTTTAAGAGGTCCCAATCATCTAGTTTATTATCTGCTTTTTGTGCATTTTGAGTTATCCTTGATAGTCTATTTATGTCATAAATTAGGGCCCCTAAGTTTGCCCCTAATTTATGCCATAAATAGACTATCAAGCATAACCCAAAAATGCACAAACAGCAGATAATAAACTATTTTTTCTTTGATGACCTTTATAGTTTCAGGTTTCACATTTAAATCTTTGGTCCATTTGGAGTTAGTTTTTGTGTATGGTGTGAGATATGGATTTTGTTTTGTTTTTCTGCAAATGTGTATCCAGTTTTCCAGCAGAGAAACTGTCTCTTCCCCACTTAATGGATTTCAGTCCTTGGACAAAGATCAGCTGACCATAGGTAGATAGATCTATTTCTGGGATCTCAGTTCTGCTGCACTGGACTATGTGTCTGTGCTGTACCAATAAAACGGTGTTTTGACTGCTGTGGCTGTATATTAGGTTTTGAGATCTGGGAGTGTCAGACCTCCTACTTTATTCTTCTTCAATAGCGCTTTGCTTATCCGAGGTGTCTTTCCTTTCCATATAAAATTAATGGTTGTTTTTTTCATGTCCTTAAAGAATCCTAGTGGAATCTGGATCAGGATCGCATTGAATGGGTAGATTGCTTTGAGTAGTATTGACATTTTCACAATAATCAATCTTCCTATGCATGAACATGATATGTTCTTCCATTTATGTAGATCTCTTATAATTTATTGAAGTAGTTTTTGTAGTTTTCTTTGTATAGGTTTTTTGTGTTCCTGGTAAGATTTATTCCCAAGTATTTTATCTTTTTGGTAGCTATTGTAAATGGTATTTATTTTATTTTATTTTCAGAGACCTCTTTGTTGGAGTAGAGGGATTCAACTGATTTTTATGTGTTGATCTTGTATCCTGCCACGATGCTAAGTCTCTCAATTAGTTTCAGTAGATTTTTTTTACTGAGTCTCTGGGGTTTTCTATATATAGGATCATATTATCTGCATTGGGATAGTTTTCTTCTTCCTTACCAATTTGGATGCCTTTTACTTCCCTTTCTTGCCTTTTTGCCCTGGCTATGACTTCCAATGCAGTGTTGAATAGAAGTGGAGATAGAGGGCAACCTTGTCTGGTTCCTGTTCACAAGGGGTGTGGTTTCAGTCTCTCTCCATTGAGAATAATGTTGGCTGTTGGTTTTGCATATATGCCCTTTATTATGTTGAGGAACTTCTTTCCTATTCCTATTTTTCTGACTTTTGATCAGGAATGGGTGTTGGATTTTATCAAATGCGTTTTCTGTATCGATTGATATGATCATGTGGTTCTTTTCCTTTATTTTATTTTATTTTGTTTATGTGATGGATTAATATTGATTGTTTTTCTGATATTGAACCATCCTTGTATATCTGGTATGAATCCACTTGGTCATGATTATTATTTTTTTCATATGTTGTTTATTGGCTAGGATCTTGCTGAAGATTTTTGTGTCTATATTCATAAGGGATATTGATCTGTAGTTTTCCTTTCTAGTGATGTCTTTGCCTGGTTTTGATATCAGAATTATGCTTGCTTCATAAAATGAATTTGGGAGTATTCCATCCTTTTTTATGTTTTGGAATAGTTAGAGTAGGATTTGTGTCAACTCTTCTCAGAATGATTGGTTAAATTCTCCAGTGAAAACAAAACAAAACAACTCCACACACACAAAAGATAAAAACAAGAGAACATAAGAAAATTCATAAAGAAACAGAAACAATTACAAAAAATAATAAAGGAAAGGCAATAAATTAAAAAAAATTTAAAAGTATATTAAAGAAAAAGACAATAGAGAGATATAGAGAAAAAGAAACCCACAATACCTGGGAGGGGCTAAAGAGAGAAAAAAGCAAGAGTAATAGAATAGTAATGAGAAAACTGCAAAAAGGAAAACAAGGGATGGGAAAAAAGTAAAGACAGAAGTAAAGACAGAAAAAAGAAGGGAACCAGGAAAAGGGAAGAGGAAACAAAAAAAAAAAAAAAAAGAAGAAGAAGAAGAAAAGAAGGGAAAGAGAAAAAAACAGTAATAAGGAAGGAAGGAGGAAGAATAAAAACAAAAACAAAACTGAGGGGAGGTCAGGACACCCAGACTCTTTCAGGACACACAGACTAGGATGGAATTCCTGCTGGTCCAGAAGTTGAGTGGAAGTAGGGGATGGCCACACCTCTGTTCACCAAGATGGTGTGGGGTGTAAGAGTAACAAGGGGAATATTGCACCTTTCTAATTGTCAGCCTCCAATATGGCAAGTAGAGCCTATTCTAAGGTGGCTGTTCTGATCAGAACGCCACTTGCAAATATTCAAAATGGTTGTGCCCTCAGGACAGCCAGCAGCCCACAGCTCTGTTTCCTTCTACACTGTTTTCATTTCTAGTCATCAGCCACCAGTGCTGTTGCAGATACAGTCCTTGGACAGCAGAGCAGATTCTTAGGTTGTTGCCTGGATTGGAATGCCACTTGTAAGTAAATTGGCTCTGCCATCAAAACAGCCGAGAGTCTGCAGCCCTGTTTGTCTCCTTAATCACTGTTTTTATTTAGGTTCTACTCACTGATATTTAATCCACTTCTGTATCCTTCCCTTCAAAGTTCAGGGTTCCAGAACTATCTTCTACATCTGTTCCAATTAGATTCTCATTTCTTTGTTGCAGAAGGTCTGGGTAGTGTGTATGCTATTCTGCCATTTTACCAGAAGTCCTGCTTGCAAGTTTTTAAGATCCCAGGCACTACACAACAAACTAAGACATAGAACAGAAGCACTAAACATGTTATTAGGGCAATTAGCCCTAATAAATCCCATGAAATCATAACCCTAAATCTCCAAACCAAGGAATCAAATCCCATGAGGTGTTTGGTTGTACATAAGCAGCCTCAGCAGCTATTCTTTTTCTTGTTGTTATAAATCCATCTATCACACAACTTTTGCCAATTCATCTTTTAACAGATGTACAACTTATTGACAGCAATTAAAATAATTGACTGTGCAATGTTTCCATCACCTCCCTTTTCCCCTCCCTCCCAACCCTGGTAACCACTAATAAACATTGGTCTCTATACATTGGCCTTCTCTTATCATTTTATATAAGTGAGGTCATGCAATATTTTTCTTCTTGTGATTAGTTTATTTTGCTCAACATAGTGTCTTCAAGCTCCATCTATACTGTAGCATATATCAAGACTTCATTTCTCCTACTGGTTGATTAGTTTCCATTGTATGTATGTACCACATTTTATTTATCCGTTCATCTGTTTAGGCCCTTAGGTTGTTTCCAACTTTTAACTATTGTGAATAGTGCTGCCATGAACATTGGTGTAGTTCATATTATTTTTTTTCAAAATCCTTATATTTATTTAGGGTCAGTAATTATGTCCCCTCTTTTAAAGATTTCTGACTCCAGTAATTTTTATTTCTTGGTCAACCTAGGTAACATTTTGTCAATTTTGTTGATCTTTTCAAAGAACAGCTTTTGGTTTCAGTACCTTTTTTTCTTTATTTCATTAATATAATCTAATCTTGATTATTTAATTCCTTCTGCTATTCTAATTTAATTATTCTTTTCCAGTGTCTTAAGGTGGAAAGTTACACCATTGACTTGAGATCTTTCTTCACATAGGAATTTACAACTATAAATGGTTCTATAAGTACTGCTTGAGCTGAATCCAGTAAGTTTTGGCATGTTGTATCTTCATTTTATCTCATCTCAAAGTATTTTCTACTTTCCTTTTTTAAACTTTTTATTGTGGTTTGGGTAAAATTTTCAAAGCAGATTTGTTTTACACTCAAAAGTTCGTACACATTTTGTGTTGTGACACTGGTTACGTTCCCCACAGTGTAAAACTCTCCTCCTACTTCCTCCCTGTGGTTACTCTTTCACTGTGTTCTTCTTGCCTATGCTTTCCCTTTTTATTTCTTCTTTGGCCTATCAGTTATTTAGGAATGTGTTGTTTAATTTCTACCTATTTGTGAATTTCCTAATTTTTTTCTTTCTGTTTGTTTTCTAATCTTATTCTACTGCAGTCAGAGAACATGTTGTTGTTGTTAGGTGCCATCAAGTCATTTCTGACTCATAGCGACCCCATGCACACCAGAATGAAACACCTCCAGATCCTGTGCCAGCTCCATGATCCTTGCTATACCTGAGCCCATTGTCGCAGTCACCGTGTCAATCCATCTGGTCGAAGGCCTTCCGCTCTTTCATCTACCAAGCATGGCATCCTTCTCCAGGTAATGGTCCCCTCTGACAACATGACCAAAGTAGGTGAGACAAAGTCTGGCCATCCTCACTTCCAAGGAGCATCTTGGCTGCACTTCCTCCAGGACAGACCTGTTAGTTCTTTTAGCAGTCCGTGGTACCTTCAGCATTCTTTGACAGCACCCCAACTCAAAAGCATCAACTCTTCTTCGGTCTTCCTTATTCATTGTCCAGATCTCACATGCATACGAGATGATTGGAAATATCATGGCCTGTGTCAGGCACACCTTAGTCCTCAAGGAGACATCCTTGCTCCTCAGCACTTGAAAGAGTTCCTTCACAGCCAACCTGCCCAGTGCTACACGTCATTTAATGTCCTGACTGCTGCTTCCATTGGCATCGATTGTAGAACCAAGCAACATGAATTCTTTGACAACTCAATCTTTTTTCCATTTATCGTGATGCTGCTTATTGGTCCAGTTGTGAGGATTTTTGTCTTCTTTATATAGAGATGTAATCCATACTGCAGACTGTGTTCCTCAATCTTCATCAGTAAGTGCCTCAACTCATCCTCACTTTCAGCAAGCAAAGTTGTATCATCATTGTATCTCAGGTTGTTAATGATTCTTCCTCCAATCCTGATGCCACGTTTTTCTTTACATAGTCCAGCTTCTCAGATTATTTGCTCAGCATATAGACTGAATAAGTATGGGGAAAGGATACAACCCTGATGCACTTTCTTCCTGATTGTAAACCATCCAGTGTCCCCTTGTTTTGTTCGAACGACAGCCTCCTGGTCAAGGTACAGGTTCCTCATGAGTACAATCAAGTGTTCAGGAATTCCCATTCTTCTCAATGTTATCTATAATTGGTCATGATCCACACAATCAAATGC
>NW_006921640.1:10280448-10281773 GCF_000298275.1 Orycteropus afer afer
CAAGTTTCAGAGTCTCTTCTGTCATCCATTTTGGTCTTCCCTTCTTTTGTTGTCTTTTTAGTGACCTCTTGCTTTCTTCATGGATGATGATGCTCTTGATGTCATCCCACAATTCTTCTGATTTTCAGTCATTGGTGTTCAATGCATCAAATCAATTCTTTAGATGGTCTCTAAATTCAGGAGGGATATATTCTAGATCATATTTTGGCTCTCGTGAACATACTTTGTATTATTTATTTTCATTTGTTTCATGGCGTAACGTATCCTGGAGTTGTGCTGTGTGCACTTGAGAAGGATATATATTTTGTTGTTGTTGGATGGAGTGTCCTATAAAAACCTACATCTAGTTGCTTGAGTGTTGTTGAAATCTTCTATAATCTTGTTGATCTTCTGTCTTGATAGTCTATTATTGTGAAAATGGGATACTAAAGCTCCAACTATTATTGTTGAATTGTCTATTTTCCCCTTTATGTCTGTGCATTTTTGTCTCATGTGTTTAGGGCTCTGTTATTAGCTGCGTATATGTTTATAATCGTTACATCTTCCTGATAGATTAACTCTGTTTTCAGTATAAAATATTCCTCTTTATTTCTTTAATCCTAGTACAGCTTTGTGCCTACCCACCCCCCTTGTCCTGTTTTTGGCAAATGTATTACATATATTACATTTCTACATGTTATAGGACCAACATTATATGCATATTATTTTATACAATTGATTTTTAAATCAGTTATGATAAGGAAAAATGCATTTCTGCTGTCTTTGATAATTACATAGTTACCTTTATCTGTATCCTTTGTTTCTTCAAATGGATTTGAATTATTGTATAGAATCACTTGCTTTCAGCCTGAAGAACTTCCAAAGTATTTCTTGCAGGGTGGGTCTGCTAGCAACAAATTGTTTCACTTTTTATCTTAGAAAAACTATTTTTCATTCAGGTTTGAAGGATAGCTTTGTTGCATGTAAGGTTCTTGGCTAATAGGGTTTTTTTTTTTTGGTTTGTTTTTTGAGCACATTGAATATTTTCCTATTGCCTCTGTCCTCCATTGTTTCTGATGAGAAGTCAACTGTTGATATTATTGGGGATTCCCTTGTAAATGATGAGTCATTTTTCTCTTGCTGCTTTCAAGATTTTCTCCTTGTCTTTGACTTTCAGTATTTTCACTATGATGTGTCTATTTGTGAATCTTTCCATTTATCCTGCTTGGAGTTCCTTGAGCTTTTTTCAACCATTATTTCTTCAAGTATTGTTTATACTCCTTTCTCTTTCTCCTGACCTTCTAGTGCTCCCATTACATGTGCACTTAATGGTGTCCTACATTTAT
>NW_006921640.1:10282422-10312048 GCF_000298275.1 Orycteropus afer afer
ATCTCATTGTTGTTTTGATTTGCATCTCTACTGCTAATCAGAAGACTGGTGGTTCAAACCCACCAGCCACTCCTTGGAAGGAAGGTTGGGCAGTCTACCTCTGTAGTGATACTACCTTTGAAACGCAAGGAGGGGTCATTATGAGTCAAGTCCGACTCGACAGCACATAACAACAACGATGGCTAAAGATCATGAGCATTTCTTCATGTATTTGCTGGCCGCCTGAATATCTTCTTTGGTGAAGTGCCTATTCATGACTTCTGCCCATTTTTTTAATTGGATTGTTAATCTTTTTGTTGTTGAGGTGTTGGAGTTTTCTATAAATTTTAGAGATAAGCCCCTTGTCAGATATGTAATTATCAACAAATATGAATTTGTTGCCATGATTTTGTCATGTGATTTTTCGTGGTGTTGATTTCTTTGTTCCATATAATTTTCTGTGCTGAGCTCATTTTGTTTATAAATCATGTTATCACTTTGTTCATTGCTATTGTTTTCGTATTTGCTAAATATTTGTGCTGGCCCTCTTTTTTATTTTGATATGAAGGTTTATCATTTTTCTTTGAGGTTACCCTGTGATTTACAATTTTCTCCCCAAGTTTAGAACAGTCTGTTCTATCTTGTAGTTGTCTTGACTTCTCTACCATTTAGAAGTTCTATAACTACACATTTTTTTTCCCTCTTTTTGGTTTGTAGTTGTCCTCATTTGTCAATTGATGTCTCTCGTTCCCTGTTTACAATCTCTTAGGCTTATTTACTTTGGATACTTCCATAGCTGGGTTGGTTTCTGGATATCATCATGTGTGTTAATGGTCAGTTGTTGTTTGTTGTTGTTGATTCTCTGTCCAAAGGACCCCCTCAGTATCTCTTGTCTGGTTTTCACAAATTCCCTTAATATCTGCTTATCTGGAAATGTCCTAATTCCATCATCATATTTGAGGGACATTTTGCTGGGAGTATAATTCTTGGTTGGAAATTTTTCTCTTTCAGGGTTTTATATATACCATTCCATTGTCTTCTTGCCTGAATGGTTTCTGCCGAGAAATCTGAGCTTCATTGTATTGGTTGCCCCTTGCAGGTAACTTTCTGTTTTTCCTGTGCTGCTTTCAAGATTCTTTCTGTGTCTTTGGTTTTGGTGAGTTTGATGATGATATGTCTTGTTGATTTTCTTTTGGGGTTTATACTGTTTGGGATTTGTTGGACTTCTTGAATGGATATAGTCTCACTTTCATCATATCAGGAAAATTCTTTTCCAACAAATCTTTGACAATTTTTTGCTGTGGTTTTATTTGTCTCTTCCTGTTCTGGAATTCTAATTACCAGTAGGTTATTCCTTTTGATGATATCCCACATGAACCTTAGGCTTTCTTCATTTTGTTTTGACCTTTTTTCTGATTAATCACTTTCCAAACAAGTATTAAGGTGCTTCCCTTCAATCCCACTAATTCTGTCTTCCATTGATTCAATTCTGCTCCTTTGCCCATTCAGTGTGTTATCTATTTTTGAAAATTTAGTGTTAATCTTCTGGATTTCTGTCTGTAGATTTTGTATCATTTCTGATTTTTCATTTATTTTGTCATTTTGTTCTTGTATTGTCTTTTGAAATTGTTCTAGAGTTTTCTTTGTTTTCCTCAATCTTGTCAGTGTTTTCCTTAATCTGTCTTTCAATCTGTGGAAGGTACCTAAATATAATTCTTTTGAATTCCTTATCAGGGAGTTCCAATGCTGTGTCTTCCTCAGGGATAAGTTTGGGTCTGTATCCTGGTCCCTTGTTTCTCCTGCTTTATCTTGCTTCTTTGTGTGGACTGTGATGTTCTGTTGTTTCTGATGCATTATGTTTTTGTGTTTATATTTAATTGGTGATTTTATGTTGGAGTGACTTGCCCATGATTTTTGTTTTCTTTGTATATTATCTACATAGGCAGGGTACTGTGCTGTACTCCTCTATTTGCTAATTGGCAGCAGTTATACACTCACCACCTGTCTCCTTTCCCATTGTCTGCCTCTTGTATGTCCCTGCTGTCCTTGGTAAGCAGAGCCTATTCTTAGGTCCTGTTTTCATTCAGGTTTTTCCACTAGTTGTTGCCTAATCCACTTCTGTATACATCCTTTCAAAGCTCAGGGCTCCAGGATTATCTTCTGTATCTCTGTCAAGTGGTTTCTTTGTTGAAGAGGGTCTGTGTAGCTTGTCTGCCTATTCTGCCATTTTACTGGAAGTCAAGTTTTTGTAATTTTTTCTGAATTCCTGGCTTCTTGCACAGGTATCATGGATTTCACAGAAGCAGTAACGAGTACTTCAGCAGCCTTGGAAGCACAGCATTGGTGGGCGCTCAGCCTGGGAAGTTCAGTACTTTGTGTTCCTGGTCTTCTACAGCATCAGAGAAAATATGCATTCCTGGCTCTCTGACATAAAGTTGGGTTGGCAGTTCTAAGAGCTGCCTCAGCTTCACAAAAATAATCATTGGCTCTGCAAAGAAGAATGAAGAAAACCAAAGATGCATGGAAACAATTAGTACAGGGGACTAATGGACCATGTGAACATCAGCCTATATGACCATGAGACCAGAACTAGATGGTTCCTGGCTACCACTGTCAACCACTCAGAAAGGGATCATCAGTGCAGGAGATCCTGGATAGAGTGGGAGAAGAGTGTAGAATGAAACTCAAAATCATTCATTCATTCATAAGCAAGTAAATAAATAAATAAACACATAAATAAATAAATAAGAGGACCAGGTTTGCTGGTCTGATAGAGCCTGGTGAACTTTCAATACTATGGTCTCTAATAACTCTTCAGGTATGGAAATGAACTCAATCCCATGACTTCCAGCCCAATAATAGGCATAGAGGTGAATGTTTATATCAAGTAAATACACTCCTTAGAAGATCAATCATGGGAGAATAGAAGGACAGTATTTGCACAGGGAGATAGCTTAGGGGGCAGGAATGCATAGGAAAGGATACAGGGAAGGGGTAACTACAGGGAGGAAGTGGGGAAAGAGCTGTTACATTATGGGGAATTGCAGTTAATGTTATGAAACAAAATGTGTATGAACTGCTATATGGAAATGAATTTGCTCTGTGAACTTTCACTCAAATCACGATAAGAATTGAAATATTGGTAATAATCATAGGTTCTGGTTAATACTCTTTGCTTATTCGGGCTGAGGGCTAGTAGGGCTTCCTGAAGTTACTAGTTTCTAGATAGCTCATTTTTTCCTTCTCATCCCTCTAGTTCTTTTAATATTTTATGTAGCCAATTCCTTGCATAAAATTCCCTCCCCAAAACATTTATGATACTTTGTTTTTCAGATTAAATACCATGTTATAGAAAAAATATCAAATAATTGGTTATACCTTGTTTCCTTAAGGGTTCTGTCAGTTTTTCTCCACTGTTCTCTAGCATTGAATATTGTCTTGGGGAAATCCGAGGACATGTTGATGCTTCCCCCTTCTTACAGTTTAAGTCTTTTACTGGTTGCTAAGGTTTTTTTCTTCATCTTTGACATCCATAAGCTTCATCCACATGGACTGTTCTGTATCAGTTTTTTTCCTGGCCATGTGCATGGCTTTTCAATTTATAGACTTTATAATTCCTTAAATTATCATATGTTATAGTTCTATTGTGATTTGGGTGAAAGTTTACAGAGCAAATTCATTTTCCAGAAAGCAGTTCATACCCATTTTGTCTCATCACATTAACTGCAGTTCCCCACAATGTAACAGTCCTCTTCCCACTTCCTCCCCATAGTTCTCTTCCCTGTGTCCTCCCGTTCATGCACTCCTGCCCACCCCCAGCGGTCTCGGTCTCCCTGTGCAAACATTCTCCTTCTGTTCTCCCATGACTGACCACTCCAAGGAGTGTGTCTACCTAATGTAAATGTTCAGCTCATATGGCTGTCTTTTATTTGGCTGGAAGCCACAGGAGTGGGTTCAGTTCCAAGATCTGAAGGGCAGCTAGGTTTCAGTGGTTTCACCAGGTTCTATCAGACCAGCAAACCTGCTTTTTTTTTTTTTTTTTAGTTTGAATTTTGTTCTATGTTGTTCTCCTACTCTATCCTGGATCTCACACAGATCCCCCTCACAGTGGTTGACAGTGGTAGCCTGGCACCATCTAGTTCTTCTGGTCTCATGGTCACATAGGCTAAGGATCGCATGGTCTAGCAGTCCCTTAGACTGTCCTTAAATTATTTTTTAAAGTATCTACTCTGTTACATTATTTCCCTCAAGACATTCATTTTATACATATATCAATTAATTTCCCCGTCTTCACTATTATTTTGATTTTGCTTTCTAAGTATTATATAAATATGTTTTTCTAAATAGATAATTGAAAAAATAGTTGCAATAGTACATTGACAGGGAACTGTCAGAAATTCAAGCTGAATTCAGAAGAGGACATGGAACAAGCTATATCATTGTTGATGTCAGATGGGTCTTGGCTGAAAGGAAAGAATACCAGAAAGATGTTTACCTGTGTTTTATTGAGTATGTGGAGGCATTTGACTGTATGGATCATAACAAATCATGGATAACATTGCAAAGAATGGGAATTCCAGAACACTTATTTGTGCTTATGAGGAACCTCTACATAGGCCAAGAGGAAGTCATTTGAAAAGCACAAGGAGACTCTGCATGGTTTAAAATCAGGAAAGGTGTGAATCAAGGTTGTATTCTTTCACCATACATTTGTACACTGAGCAAATGATCTGAGAAGCTGGACTATATGAAGAAGAACAGCCTTCAGTATGAATTACACCTCAACATAAAGAAAAAAATCCTCACAACTGGACTAATATGTAACATCAAGATGTCATGGTTAAGGTTTGGTGTCAACTTGGTTGGGCTGTGGTTTTGAGTGGCTGGGCAGCTGGATGTAGCTATTCCCCTTGATGAGACTGTAATCACCTCCATGGTGGAATCTTCTGTAAGCAACTAAGTAGTTGCCTTCTGGGTGTGGCCTGCTTCCAGTAAATAAGGAAAAGCCTTGAGAAAGGTCTCTAGCTTTTGGCACATCTGGATCTTGCCTTTGACTGAGTGTTCATCTCAGTGGCCTGTCATGTTGCCTACCGATCTTGGGACTGTGCCACTTTACCTGTTATTGTTGTTATGTACCGTTGAATTGCCCTGACTCATAGCGACCCCTCCTTGGGTTTCTGAGGCAGTTATCACTATGGAAGTAGATTACCCAACCTTCCTTCTGAGGAGTGGCTGGTGAGTTTGAACCGCCAGCCTTCTGGTTAGCAGTCAGGTGCCTTAGGCACCATGCCACTTTACCTAGTCACTGAAACCTGTAAATATGTTATAATACATTGCAAAGGGGTTTTGCAGATGTAATTAAGGTTACAGACTTTAAAATTGGTAGATTATCCTGGATTTTTTGGGTAGACACAATCCAATCACATAAGCTTTTAAAAGCAGTCGGTTTTCTCCAGTTGAAAGAGAGAGAGATGAGACAGAAAAGGAAGTCAGAAAAATTCCAAACATAAGAATTCAACATGATATTTCTGGTTCTCAGATACAGGAACCATGTTCAAAGAATGGAGAGAGGCTTCTAGGAACTGGCAACTTGAACTGAAGTCAGCAAGGAATCAAGAACCTCAGTCCTACACTGCAAGGAAATGAATTCTTCCAATAACCTGAATGAGCTTGGAAATGAATTTTTCCAGAGCTCCCTGCTAAGAGCCCAGCCAGACAACACATTGATTTCAGCCTTCAGAGACTTGGAGCAGAGAAACCATTCAAGTCCACCTGGACTTCTGATCTACCAAACCATGCAATAATATATTTGTGTTGTTTTACACCTCTAAATTTGTGGTGATTTGTTACAGAAGCAATGGGAATTATATACATTATATATTATTTTTTAATAAACATAAAAATGATATATTAAGATAAGAAATGAGTGAGTTTGCACTTTTAGAATAAGAGTCTTACTATATGTATATAATATATATGTATATTTTTTATTTTCCATTGTTAATGTGATAAATTTTATTGTTCAGAATATCCACAAATAATGCTATGAGTCGGGGCCGATTCAACGGTACATAACAACAACAACAATAACAGGTAAAGTGGCACAGTCCCAAGATCGGTCTACTTATTTATTTTAAAAAAATGAGTAAGATTTTATATTTAGCTATCTAAATATAAAATATAAAAGAAATGTACAGTGAAAAATGGGACAAGTATGTAAAGAAAGCATCACTGACCAAAAAATAATTTAAAAAACAATTAGGCAAAAAATTAAAATATCTATATAACTATTTAAGTAGAATAAGTTACAAAAATTACTCAAAGGTGTTTAATTTCCTAATTATATGTAATACTGATAAGAAACAGCAATCAATCAGCCAGTCAATTAAATGAATTGCATTTTGTAGAAATCTCTGCACAGAAGATAAATATTTTACAGTTTTTTTTTTTTAAAACAGGGACTTTTCTGCCTTGATGGAATAAGAGAGACTGGATTTATCTTCTCATTGTACACAACTAGTCAACTAGTTCAAATACACAGAACAATAGTGTTCAGATATTTCACAATCACAGGCATCACAGGACTTTGATACATGAGAGACACGAATTATACAAGACAAGGCCTATGAGTTCTTTGGCTTTTTACTTGGATGCAGGATCACAATGCAGGAAAAGGAATCAAAAGCCAATGTGATGAGAAGAAGAGACAAAAATATGAGTTCAGGGAAGTTACGGTGACTAGAAATTGTTGGGTGATGTTCTAGAGAGAAGGGAACAATGCATGAAAAAGAAATCTACCTATTAGTCCCTTTTATTCTTTGTGTTCTACTATGCTATGTAATAGTGAAACTCCACAAGCAGAAATTGCCTGGGGAGCTGTAAACTAAGCAATTTCTAGGACTCAATCAGGCATGAGATATATTTAAGCTCTGACAAGACAGAGTCTTGTCCAATGTAATAGCTGGTAGAGATCCAAGAAAGGTCATGCCCTAGGAGTAAATCTAAACTATCTCTAGGGTGAAAGATATTCTAGAAAAGTGCTGTCCAATAAAGCACTAGTGAGTACATGGCATTTGGGTATTGTGACTGAGGAACTGAATCTTTAATTTTACTTAAGTTTAATTCATTTAAATTGTATTGAAACTTAGTCACACGTGGCTAGAGGCAATGCTATTTGACAGTAAAGCTCTATGCTCAAATTAATACAGGTTAAAGACTAGCACTGAAAAGATGAAACTGAAGTGCAAATAACCACCTTTCAGAACAAATCCAAATACTCTTTAAAGGAAAGCAAATCCAGATGGTCAATGGTAGAACATTTGCAATCATTATAATGTTCAGAAATCAATACAAATTACTAGATATGTCAAGAAGCAAACAAATGTAAGCCATAAGTAGGAGAAAACTATTCAAAAGACCCCAAAATAACAGAGATGATGACATTAAGGGTCAAGAATGTTAATGTAGTTATGTAAATATATTAGAAGATTTTAAAGAAAAAAAGAATATGAGAAAAATGAAGGATTTTTTTAGAAAATGAAATCTCTAGAGATAAAAATACAATATATAACTGTAGAATAAAAAAACTTGTGAACTTAAAGTCAAAGCAAAAGAATCCATCTAAAAAGAACCACACAGAGAAAAAAGATGGAAATAAAATGAACAGACCCTCAGTGACCTGTAGGACATTATCAAACAGTACAAAATGCATATAATTGGAACCCAAATGGGGTGTAGGGGGTGTGACAGAGATAAATATTTAAGGAAATAATTTCTTTGATGAAAATTTCCAAAATTGATGAAAACTATGACTTTATCTTTCAAAATGCTCAATGCATCACATGCACAAAAAACACGAAGAAAACCCAACCAAGGAATATCATAATCACATTGCAGAAAACCAGTTATCAAGAGAAAATCTTAAAAGCAGCAGAGAAAAAATGACACATTACTCACAGAAGAACAAAGGTAAGAATGAGCCAATTTCTCAGACGCTATGGAAGACAGAAAAAAAAAAAAAAAAAAAAATCTCCTGAAACTAAGTAAGTCAACCTAGAATTCTATATCCAGTGAAAGTTTCCTTCAATAAATACACTATGAAAGATTTAAAATGGCAACAGTTACTCTTTAGTGCCAGGGATTTTGCCAGGTAATTGACATATAGTGATCCTCATTACAACCATATAAGTACCATTATTAGCATCACTTTATAGGTGAGAAATCTAAAGTTTATTTATGTTGAGTGGTTGAGCAAGGTTACAGGGAACTAAGCAAAAATACGGGGTATACTCATTTAGTCATTCATTCATTCATTCAACAAGTACAGCATTGCTGTAACTTCAGATAATAAGTGTCACAAAGAAAATAGGAGTGTTGATAGAGAATGAATAAAGGGAAGCAGAGTGGCTTTACTTTGGAGAATGCTTTCTAAGGAATAGATATTTGAACACAAATATAAAGGAGACAGCCTATAATAATCTGGGACTAAGGAGTTCCAGGAAGCACAAACAGTGTATGTAAAGGACTTTGCATGGGAAGAAACTTGGCATGTTTAATGAACAAAAAGGCTTGTGAATGGGAGCATAGTGCAAAGGGGAGTAGTAATAGGAAATGAAACCAAGAGGCAAGAACATGTTTTTTCGGGCTTTAGAGACTACAGTAGGGTTTCCTTGGTGTTGAGATGCAGACTTCAGTTATGGAAAATTGAACATTGATTACTACTTTTTTGGTTTCGTTGCCCTGGGAAAGGTCTTTTTCCCAAACTAACTAAAATATGAGAAAAGCTACATGCAAGTGAAAAACTAATTAAGGGAAGAATATGTGGTCTAGCTGACTCCACCTTGGGGGAAGCCCTGGGCATGAGTTTGTGCAGTAAAGGATGTGATAATGAGGGGAAGAATTTGTGTTCTCCATATAAATTAGACTGGGCCTGGATGCTGGAGAATTTCTGGATACTACACCTATATGTTATTTCCCCCATTGACTTTAGTGAAAGTCAGTGCTATAGATACTATAGCAGGTTGAAGAGTCAAAAACATTTACAGTAGCATCTAAAGTTACTGAATATTTAGTATGTGTCAGACTTTGTGTTTCATATAGTCCATTTCATTTAATTCTCTCAACAATCTTCAGTTAGGTACTACTATTGTAGATAGGAGCTCTGGTAGCATAGTGCCTAAGACACTTGACTGCTAACCAGAAGGCTGGCGGTTCAAACCCACGAGCCACTCCTGGGAAGAAAGGTGGGCAATCCTACTTCCGTAGTGATACTGCCTCAGAAACCCAAGGAGGGGTCGCTATGAGTCGGGCCGACTTGATGGCAAATAACAACAACATTGTACAGATGGAGGAGCTCTGGTGATGTAGTGCCTAAAGCATTTGACTGCTAACCAGATGGTCAGTGGTTCAAACCCACCAGCCTAGCCACTCCACACAAAGAAGATGGAGCAATCTACTTCCATAAAGATTTACCTCCTTGGAAACCCAATGGAGGTTGCTATGAGTCCAAATTGACTTGATGGCAGCATATTTTTTATTGTACAGACGAGGAAGTTTGTTATAAAATTAGGAAAGTCGCTTGCAAAACAATTTATACAAGGTCACAATATTAAGAACCAAAGCTTGAATCCAGAACCATTTGACTCCAAAGCAAACTTGCAGCTCTATGCTCATTTGCATTTTAATGCCAATGTGAATAAAGTGATCAGTGTGAAGTCTCTATTTTACCAAGGCACTGCCATAAATTGTAGTTGGGGCAGATTCTTCTTTATCCAGATTTAGAAAACGCTGACACATGTTGAGTTACCCTACACAATCTGCACTACCAGGCAACATCCTTCTGAACCTCTTATTAATCACAGAGCTCCCACTTTTTATGTTTGACCTTATGCAAAACTAAATCTGAGGTTTAATTTAGCATTTGATTTCTAGGAAAGATTTTTTTTTTTTCCTTTCAAATGCTCTTTAAAAATGTTGGCTGCCTCTTTGTTAATCCAGAGAATGATCTCTCTCAAATTAGAGTTTTGCCTTCCTGTCAAAAAGCTAGCTAAATGTCTTACCTTGATCTCTTTAGTTCCATCTGGTTCTCTAACTCCATAATTTTATTGCTCTTGGAACAATAAAGTTTTTCTGCAAGATAGACTCAGCCCTTGGTTGCCAGCTGAGGTAGGGTGAGTGATGAGAGGGGACAGGAATAATTCTTCTCTAAACTAAGACACATGACTGCTAACCAGAAGGCTGGCGGTTCAAACCCACAGCCACTCCTTGGAAACCCAAGGAGGGGTCGCTATGAGTCGGGTCCGACTCGACAGCACATATCAACAACAAAGTAAATCCAAAGCAATTCTTTGATTTGACATGTAGGCCAATATTAATGCTAATGGAATGTATTACTTGGTATCAGGATGAATACCTAAAATAATTTTACCTAGTATAATGTTGATGGAGTTAGATCTTTTGGAAAAGATAGTGCTCAGGACACAAGTGTCTCAACTCTTGCCACCCACTCCATATTCCACTAGAATGGTCAAGAGTACACTTAGATGAAAGCAGCAACAATATTCTAAAACTCTGAGAGATGACACTTTCATTTTATTTTATAAACCTGGCATAATCCCAAAAATAGCTATATATTTAAAGATCAATGTGAATGTGGGTGTAGGAGTAAAAAGTCAATACTATTATCCATCACTTTAATAGCTAAAAGGGAAAAAATAAACTCAGTTAACAGCCAAAGACAGTATATGTAATTACACTTCATTAAAAAGGAAAAAAAAATTAGTAAACTAGAACCAAGGAGATGCAAGCCATAGAAAAATCAACATGAGTGATCAGAAGGGCAGCATCTGCATGAGGAGAAATGGAGGAAGGCAGGAAGGAAGGACATGGGGGAATGATAGCCACAGGGAAAAAGTGGGAGGTGAAATGTTGCACTGGGGGGGGGGAAGGGGTGGTGGAATGTAACCAGTATCACAACACAAAGCGTGTATATGAACTGCTGAGAATTAAAATGAATCTGCTTTGTAAAATTTCATCCAAATCACAATAAAAAGTTAAAAAAAAAAAAAAAAAGTCCTACAACAAACATCCTTAATAGTGAAAGACTGCTTTCCTATTCAGCATCACAATGGACTGGAGGGCCTAACCAGGACAGTAGTTCAAGTAAAAAGATAAAAGGCATTGGAAAAGAAAAGTGGAAAGATTGGAAAAACTACTAAATAGTGCCTGGCTACTGTTACTGCTCTGAAATGGATCACAATAGGAGGTCCGGAATAGACAGAAAAATGTGGAACTCAAAATCATAAAAAAAGACCAGGCTTACAGCCAAATACCCTGAAGGAGTAAGTCACTGGGCCAACAGTCACAGGGACATCAAGCTCTATAGGCTTAACATACAACACAGAAACATTGTTCTACATCCAACTTTGGTAAGTAGTAACTAGGGTCTTAAAAGCTTGCAAGTAGCCAGGCCATCTAAGATGTAATAATTGGTCTCCCCTCCTCCAGGGCAAAGAATGAAGAAAACCAAAGACACATGGAAACAATTAGTCCAAAGGACTAGTGGACCATTTGAACCCCAGCCTACACACCCTGGGGACCGGAAAAACTCAATAGTGCCCAGCTACCACTGTCAACCACTCAGAAAGGGATCAAAATAGGAGGTCCTGGATAGAGTGGGAAAAAATGTGGAACAGAACTCAAAGTCGTAACAAAGACGAGGCTTAGTGTCTGACAGAGACTGGTCAAACCCCCAAAACTATGGTCTCTAATCACCCTTTGGTCCTGGAATTGAACTTACTCCCACGGCTTCCAGCCAAACAATAGACAGGAGTATAAGGTGAACATTTATATCTGGTAGGTACACTCCTTAGAATGATCAACCATGGGAGATCAGAAAGGCAGTATTTGCACAAGGAGATAGCTCAAAGGGCAGAATGCATAGAAAAGGACGACACAGGGAAAAGGTAACTATAGGGATGAAGTGGGAATAGAGCTGTTACATTATGGAGATTGCAGTCAGTATCATCAAACAAAATGTGTATGAACTATTGTATGGAAAACGAATGTGCTTTGTAAACTTTAATCCAAATCACAATTTAAAAAACAAACAAAACCAGGCTTACTGGTGGCATCCCCAAGACTATGGCCCTTAAACATTCTTCACGCCTGGAACCATACTCACCTCTGTGGCTCAACTTTCAGCCAAACAATAGACAAGCCTATAAAGTGAACAATAACACTCCTTATGTATGCACTCCTTAGAAAATCCAACTATACAAGATCAAAAGGGCAGCATTTGTCCACGGATAAAGCTCAGAAAGCAGGAAGGGATAGGAAAGGATGAAGGGACACAGTAACCACAGGAACGAAGTGGGAACAGTGCTGTTACATTGTGGGAATTGCAAGCAATGCCACAAAAGAAAATGTGTATGACTTGTTCAATGGAAAACCAATTTTCTCTGTAAACTTTCAACCAAATCACAAGCAAAAATTATGTACCATTTATAATAGCACTAAAAACTCTGAAATACTAAAAATACATGTGTAGGATTTTACACTGAAAACTACAAAACATTGATGAAACAAATCAAAGACCTATATAAAATAGAGTAATATGCAGTATTCATGGGTTGAAAGACAAATATTTTAACAATATTGACTCTCTCTGGTCTATAGAGTCAATGCAATTATCATCAAAACCTAAGCAGGTTTTTTTTTTTTTTTTTTAATGATGTCTACAAGCTGATTCTAAGATGTATATAAAAAGGCAAAGGAACCAGAAAAGCCAAAGAATTTTGAAAAGGAACCACCATGGATTACTCACATTACCCAAGTTGCAGATACATAGTTACAGTAATTAAGACAATATAGTGTTTGTAAAGCAAACACATCCATCAGTGAGATACTTCTATTCAGAAACTTACTTACACATGTGTTCAATTGACTTTCACTAAGCACAAAAACCAAACCCATGGCCACTGAGTCAATTCTGACTCATAGCAACCCCCATTGTTGTTTCCAAAGATGTAAAGGCAATTCAGCATAGGATCATCTTTTCAATAAACAGTAGAATAATTGGATGTTGTTATTAGGTGCTGGTAAGTCGATTTTAACTCATAGCAACCCCATGAGACAAGTAGTACGGCCCCATACAATTTGCTAGGGTGTAATCTTTACAGATTACAATGAATAAGGAAGACTGAACAATCGATGGGCTTTGACTTAAGGTGTTCGTGAAGAATAGTGAAGAAATGTTCGCCTGCCAGAGCGAACAAATCTTAGGAAGAAATACAGCCACAATGCTCCTCAGAAGTGAGGACGGTGGACCTTTCTCATGTAACTTGGACACGTTATTGAAAAGGATAGCATGCTTGGCAGAGGTTCAGCGAAAAAGAGAACTTTTTTCACTTAATGAGATGGATTGACATAGTTGCAATAATGGGCCCAAACAGGAACAACTATGAGGATGGTATAAGACCCAGCAGTGTTTTGACCTGTGTCAGTAATTCGGATCTGACTCATGGCACCTAACAACAAATCCTTATTTGGGAAACTGAGTCTCCTCCAGTGTTTCTGAGTGGGTTTGAATCACCAACCTCTGAGTTAACAGGACAGTGCTTAACTATGAAGGTTCCCTGAACAACTGCATATCCATAATCAAAAGCAATGAACTTCAGTCTATACCTTGTACCACATATAAAATTAACTCAAAACGGATCATTGATCTAACTGTAAACAATGAAAACTATTAAACTTCTAAAAAATAGAAAATCTTTGTAACCTCATGTTAGGCAAAGATTTCTTAGGTACATCCCCAAAAGTATAATCCATTAAAGAAAAGAGTTGATAAAGTGGACGTTAAGGAAATGAACTGCACTTCAAAAGGGGCTGTTAAGGGAATGAAAAGCCTCAGACTGGAAGAAACTATAAAAGCACATGTGTAATAAAGGTCTTATATTCAGATTATAAAAATTAGTATTTCACTCAAAACAGACAGGCAAATTCCATTATCAATTTTTTTACTTTTCAATGAGACAAAACATGGACTTTTTGTCTAGTTACTGAGAGTGTGAAGATATGAGTAACTCACTTTACTGGTGCAAATTTCTATTTTTGGGAGGAAAATTTGACAGTATGTACCAAATCTTAAGTATAACCGTATCCTTCAATATAGCAAATTTAATCATTTCTAATCCTAGGAATGTATCCTAATAATCTCACACATCAAGACTGCTATGTAAGTATGCTCATTATTCCAATCCTTTTATTAGTAGAAATGAAAACTCAGACTTGTCAAAGATAGTTAAAAGTTATTTTTTTAAAACTTTCCAAAGAATATGTATTCAGACACAAAGTTAGTTCTGAAAAGGAATCCAGGCATTCCATAATTAAATCACATAATATGCACCTGAAATTCCTGATCCCCTTGTAAAGGGGTTGTTGTTGTTAAGTGCTGTTGAGTCGGACCCAACTCATAGTGACCCCTCCTTGGATTTCCGAGGCAGTATCACTATGAAAGTAGATTGCCCAACCTCCCTTCCAAGGAGTGGCTGGTGGGTTTGAACCACCAGCCTTCTGGTTAGCAGTCAAGTGCCTTAGGCAACTATGCTACCAGAGCTCCCTGTAAAGGGGTAGAAATGCCAGTCTATGGCACATAGGAATCTACTTTTGCAAAGGGGTGGGCAGACCAAACAGTTTGCACACTGAAAGAAATGGCAGTTCAGAACCTTTGTTTCCAATTTTATTTTTAGGTCTTCTCCTATATGGCATGACCACTGTTATGTTTCAGTTTACCTATGGGTTCCCCTTCCATCCAAAGCTCTTAAGTACTTCAAGGTCATGTTGAATAATGGTTTTATTTGGGAATAAACTCTCCTGGGACTTCCCCTTTATTTGATCTCTTAGTTTTTAGTAACAAAAACTCTACTAGTACAGAAATAAAACCCTCCTGTTCATGCAGTCTTAAAAATGTGTGTAAATGCTGTTCCAAGACTTAATCACTGCCCCCTAGTGGGAAAGTCCTCAAACAACTTGTTGCTATTCACATACTATAGAGCTTAAGCACTGAACATTAAGACAATATTAGCTCTCCCCCTTCTGCCAGTTATACCTGTTTACCAAATTAGGCTTTTGAAGGAAATTACACTTTGCAATTCTTTGTTTGATAAGCACTGTGCTAGGTAGGGCCTCTTCATATTAACTTTAAGTCTATAAGGTTGGTATTGTACAGAGATAATCCTCTTCCAACTATGCAGTAAAATGCTGAGACAACAAAAACCTCAATTTATCATGAAATTTTAAAACTATCTTCAGCATTTAACTCCCCAGGGATTCTTGAATTTACTAAGCATTTTATTAATGCTAACGCAAAGACCAAGTTATAATGTTCTGGCTTTATATGCAGAAGCACAAAATGAAGCAGGGTTGGTTTTCTAAGTTTTTAAGGGGAGAGGTGAAGGGTGCAGAAAAACCTTTTAAAACCATGGTAACACAAAGACACAACTTTAACTGTCAACAATCCAATCAGCTAAGTAAGAAAACCAGTGGAGCACTCAAATACAAGTTAACTAACTCGGTTATCCACCTTAGCATGCATCTCTGTTTTCTTTTTTAGGTTTGTTTTTGTTCTTCCAGGAGTGTACATTATCTCCATTTGAATTCATGAGAGGTAGAAAAAAGATGCTGAGGTAGTATTTTCTAGTAAGATAAGGGTTTAAATGTCACTAAAAATGCTATCGGCACTGCTTACTTTTCCCATATTGACAAAATATTGACAAATATTCTAAGTACACATTATAAAGATAAAGTACTCTTACACTAAAAAACCCTGAGTTTTCTTAATTCTGTTTCCATCTAGGAATGTCTATAACCAAAATAACTCTCACATTTAAGGTTAAAAAAGATCCTCACTTTATTTTGAAAGGAAAAAGTGCATGGATGCATTTTTTATTCCAAGACTAAGGGCTTCACAGAAGAAAGTTTAATATTCAGTAGTTAAATGATATATAAACATGTGTTTACATAGATACATAAACTATTATATCTTTCTTGCCCAGCCATTAAGGAAAGATCAATGGATATTAATAGAATCAAAGTTCTCTTCCTGCCATAATTTTTTTAAAGGTTAAGACAGAAATGATAAAAATATGTATATGTATATTAGTGGCAAGAAAATAGGAAATACAAGCAACTCGACAAGACTAAGTTTATTCTATGTATAATTTTTATTAATAAAAAGATTAGCCATGACCATATAAAATGAGTGGCTTGGGCTTATAATTTGCTACATCCAAGAACTTAAAAATTATATTTGAGAATATCATTACAATGATTTATAATAGCATTCCTTGATAGAGGCATTTGATTTCTAGCAATAAAGATTCATATATATATATATATATATATATATGTGTGTATATATGTATATATATATATAAATAAACTAACCCTTAGTGTCATGGATGAGAATCATCACAATTACTGATGAATCAAAAAATAATTACCAATAGCTGTTTGGTGGTATTACCCCAAGACATACACCCCAAGGATAGATAAACAACCTCCCAAAAAGATTGGAAAGCTGTCCAGTCAGAACAGAATGTCACTGTTTGATACTTATGGCAGGGGAATCCTGCTTCCAAGTTAAGACTGAAGAATAAATAACACAAATTACGAATGCACCCAAGATCCCCAAATAAATTAGTAAAAGTGCCATTAAGATTTATCAGACATATAATCAGTGTTTAAATACAAATTCAGATTTGTTGAGTCCAAAAGATACAGAAATTTTATTACATAAAATTTCTCTGGTGTGCTAAAATATAATGTTAACAAGCATAATATTTGTGTTAAGTGTAGAGGGAATTGTTTAATCACTTTTTATTATTGAAGATTTAGAACAGTAAGCTGTGGACATACAAGAAGCACTCACCGAGTCCTCCAAAATTTGAGGTTGTTATATTACTGCTCAACCAAAATATACTACCACTCTCTAACAATATAAATGCCCACTTAATTTATCCTTTAAAAATAAAGTCCATTTCTTCCTCCATTAAAGCTTCTAAAAGACTGACAAAGGTACTTTCTACCTATTAAAAATAGGGGGTACTCTTCATCTTTGGATAAAGTATCATCACTTGTTGAAAATGTAGCCATATACAGATAATTTCTGAGGCAGCTGTTGGAGTCCATTAAGCACTTTTTGAACACTGTACCTTTAAAGTGGTCTTTAATGAACAGCTTTGGAAAATCAAACATTAGAAAAAACTACGGCAGAGAACATTCAGGTAAGATTTGATAAAAAAATGTATTGCTGTCAAGTTGTTTGACTCAGTGACCCTAGAGCTGCCCCATAGGGTTTCCAAGGCTGCAAATATTTCAGGAAGCAGACTGCCTCATCTTTCTACTGCAGAGCCACTGGTGGGTTCAAACTGCCAATTAACTGGTTAGCAGCTGAGCACTTAACCACTGTGCCAGCAGGGTTCTGCCTCAGATTTAACAGCAGTAAAATAAAAAGTTTAGTGCAATGTCAAATCACTTGATGTTAGTTTTAGACTAGGTTGTATAAATTAATGACAAAAACAAGTTTCAACTCATTAAAAGTTTTAAGTCTTTGACTTAGTATTTATATCAAGGCAAAAAATGAAATTAAGTGCCATAAAGTCTTTAAAAATGAAGTTCTACAAATTGGTTCCAACAACTTCATTAACAGATACTAAAAGTTGATACCAATGTGCCCAATACCCTCAAAATACAATTAAAAAAAAAAAAAAAAAAAAACTTCTAGTAGCATTTTATAGATTGCGAAATCCTTAGTAATACCAAATATATATCCATAACATGTTCATACAGAACCAATACCTCTTCTTCTCCACATAAAAGAAGACTTGTTAAAAATAATTAACAAAAATGCCAATAAAACAATGGAAACTCATTTCATTTCATTGTGCCCAAGGATAAGACACAAAATATTGGCTTAAAGAGGTAGATCAAAAAGAAAAAGAAAACCAGATTCTCCATTCTTTGTCACTTTTATTCAGTAGTTTTTTTTTTTTTCCTTATTTTCAGTGCCAGACATGGCAAGGAGTGATTACAGCCAACTGTTATTAAAACATTTGTTCGCAACATATACCCCCTTTACCACTGACCCCAAATTGACTCGTTTTGTGTGCTTTCGTTCGTTCGTTCTTTGTTTTTATATACCACCACCAAGACTGGGTGGAGCGGGACAAGGGTAAGAGAGATGAAGGGGAGGAGTCCAGGAGGCCAGAAGAGGAGGAATGCTACAAGCCACAGTAAGAATGAGCTGTATTTAATTTAAAAAAAGGGGAAGGGGTGTACCCCACAAATGATACAGTATGAGGATACACAATTAAATCCCATAGCATGACTGAAGGCTTTCACTGTGTTTGACGTCATCACAATGGAAGGCATAAAAAGTGGAGTAAATCAATGTTGATACAGTCCAATCTAGTCCATTAGGCAAGATGGTGCAAGAAGTCATTTAAATTAAAAGTGCCCTACCCTTACCTAAATGGCTAGCAGACATGGAGAATAACACAGTGATAAATCCACAGAGTTTTCTCCATGTAGCTATAAAAATGTGTTGTCAAATGGCACATTGTTAAACACTGGAAAGGGGTGCCACAATGGACCTCTCTCTTTTATAGGTACGAATGCTAGATTCAACTATCTCAACTAAGCAGGAAGTGGGCTCTTCTGCTGGGAATGCCAACCCTAATTCACTTTGTCTTGAAATATATACAGATTGTTTGTAGTAGCTACAGCAATGATATTTTCCTTGGGATGCCAGGCTGTATGAAGTATTTTCTTGTTGAAGTCTAGGCTGTCAACACTTATTTCATCTTTCTTTCGCTTGCCACTTGCACAGACTTTGCGTGGCTTCAGAACTGTACGAGGTTTATTGTTTTCCCGCGATGCTTCTAGGGTTATATCTCGCTTTGTATTCCTGTCAAACATTCTGAAGAAATTATTGTATGATCCAGTCATGACAACACTATAAAAGCAGACAGAATACTCAATCAAACAAATGAACAGACAGAATAATCAAACAAATGAACAAGAGATGGTTTTTAGTAATATATTCAATGATTAAATCTAGCTCTGTAGTCTGTAACAAACAACTACTTTAAGCAGATTTAAATTAAGAAAAACGGTTGCTGACAGTAAACCAGTATTTTCGTCTTCAATTTTGCTTATTTGTTATCTATTTCTTGACCCTTTCCTTCTTTCTTACTAACGTTGTCTCAGGTTTAGTAGTGACATTAAAAGACAAGGCTTCCTTTTCCTGTGATCAATAGGTCTCTGAGTTCATTGTGCCCAGTCTTTCACTACAACTTAAGTTATAATCAGATTTAAAAAAATTTAAAAGTTCCAAGATCTACCACTATTCTCTGTAATATGAAACCCAAAATGTCGTATCATGCTTCAATGATGAAACCACTGTTGAGAAAATTACTTTAAATTTACTAGTTACTTTAAATCCAAGTTTAAATAATTCCAAAATTATATTTTATATTATCTGTTTTATTAGAATATAGTACGTGCTCAATAAATATGGACAACTAAACATTGAAAGATTAAGTATTATTTATCCTTGGGAATAATGGTATGCATTTCAAGAACATAATGAAAAGGAATCATATTGCAGAAAAACTGAAGATTAAAGAAAGCAGTAATTACTCATGGTTACAAGATTAAAATGATATAAAACAATTACTACGTCTATGAAATGTTAATGCAATACACTGAAAAAACTGTTATATTAAAGAAAAACCAAATGACCTGCTATCTATAAATACATTTGGAAGGAGTATAAAAGAGTGACAACCAAACTGAAATTTCACCATTAATTGTTTCTATCTGGTTATAGCGTAGAAAAATTTAAGGACATTAAAATCATAATTTATGTATTTAGAATTTTTTTGTGTTATTTTCACATTTACCAGTGAAATACAATGTTTAATTTTTTATCTGACAGAACTGCTATGGTTTAACTCACTGCTGTCAAGTTAGATCCGACTTACAGAGACCCCTCCTTGGGTTTCCAAGGTAGTATCACTACAGAAGTAGACTGCCAATCTTCCTTTCCGAGGAGTGGCTGGTGGGTTTGAAACCCCACCCTCCTTCTGGTTAGCAGTCAAATGCCTTAGGCACTATGCCACAGTTCCTAGATACTAAATTTATTTCAAGGAAACCCTGGGGGGGGGGGGTGATTAGGACTTAAAAGTTGGCTAGATTTCTGGTGAATGTAGCAACCCTATATGTTGTTGTTAGTGGCCGGTGGGTCACCTCCCGACTCATAGCGACCCATATAAAATAAAACAATGCCCATTTCTGCGCCACACCATCACTGGTTAAGGACTAGACTGCTGTGATCCATATGGTTTTCACTGGCTGATTTTTCAGAACAGATTGTAAGGCCTTTCTTCCCAGTCCATCTAAATCTAGATGCTCTGCTGAAGCCTGTTCAACATCACAGCAAACAAAATCTACCAATGGCAGATGAGGTGCTGGCATGAAATGCACTGGCAGGGAACTGAACCACCACCACCAGCAACTATATTAGGAGAGTGAAGTCAGTTTCTTTCCTTCAGTAAAGTTCACATTTGAATGAGGGGTTCAAAGTAAAATCAATTACCTGTCAGATCCATTCCAACAACATTCAAATTTGTCAAATATACAGTCATTTTCATATAGTGAACAAAGTTTACTTCTGAGGTATTCATGCACCTGGGGAAAAACATAAACACACGTATGTATGTATGTATGTATGTATGTACACACACACACACACACACACTCAGTAAATCATGACCTACCTATAGAAATTAGGACAGTGATTTAACGAGTCAATTTTGGGAGAAAAAGGAAAGCACATACACATTTTTAAAATGTTCTTATTTTATCTCCTTAGTAATGATAAAAGCATTTTATCCTAAAATTTAGAAATATACTAGCCCGCTTCCAGAAATGTTTTACTACTGTAGAACAAACAAAAGGTACCTTTGAATCATGACATTTCATCTCAAGTATCCATTTTAACCTTATGTGTAGCAGAATGATTCAGGCCATGTGTATGCCATATGCCATTAACTCAAGCTTTGTTAAAGATCACTAAGATTTATCAGAATCTTGGGAGTTACACAAGTATAATTTGAAACAAAGTAGTACTTTATTTCTTTGCTTTTATTTTGACTAGAGCACTTAGTTTAAAAATTTCACACTATATTAAGGAGAAGCTAGAGTGTTTTATGTTCATCAGAAACAAAAACAAAAAACCCAAACTCATTGTCATTGAGTAGATGGAGACCCTAAGTGTAACAGAGTAGAACTGAGTCCTACAGGGTTTTCTTGGCTGTCACATTTACAAAAGCAGATTGCTAGGCCTTTCTTCCATGCTGTTGCTAAATGAGTGAACTATCTCATCAGTAGTGAAGCATAAACTGGTTATGCCACTGAGGGATCTGCAGCAGTGAGAGAAGCCTACTCGTGAACAAATACTATCAGAATTAATGTAATACAAAATTCTTATCTATAAACTCCAGTATATACTCCTGGAAAGATAAAAGTGCAAATACCTGATATGTCTCCACAGGCCTGTTTTCCATATTTAAGTCCCAAATTTTGACTGACAAATAATCTCTAGTCATCATGTATCGACCACTATGGCTGAATTTTACATCAGAAATAGAAGAGATGATTTCAGAAAAAAAAGACCTGTTACTGGGATCTTCAGGTTCTTCAAACACTAAAAACAAGGAAAAAAAAAAAAAAAAAAGACCACAGTGTATATATTCTGGCTTGAGCAAAAGCATTCCTAAAACAATGATTGTTTTCCTAAAACAATCATCACCAACTTTCTAAGTAATGTAACACAACAGGCTAATCCCAAAACCCAAACCAAACCCAATGCCATCAGTTGATCCAACTCATAATGACCCCTGTAGGACACAGAAGAACTGCCCATAGGGTTTCCAAGGCTGTAATCTTTTACAGGAAAAGACTGCCACATCTTTCTCCTGTGGAGCAGCTGGTGGGTTCAAATCACCCATCTTTTGGTTAGCAGCTGAATATTTAACCATTGTGCCACAAGGGCTCCTTGACAGGCTAATAAAGGACTGAAAATACTACTCTGGCTGAGTTTTTTTTTTAAGATAATCAGCTAATGTTAAGTGGAAAATGTAAAAGTATATAGTTTACTTCCAGAGTTACACAGCTAATTTAGCAGAACTAGTCTCACTCAGAATTGAACTTCATTGCACCAGGTTTACACATTCTGCATACACTTACTTTATACTGTCATAAGAAATACACCATCCTTACCACCCAAATTTAAACCTGCATTTTACTTTTCATTGGGCAGGTAAAACTCTTGATAATAGGAATGCACTGATTTTCATGAGCTTTAAAAATATTCAACAACATAAAGACAAGAACATGGCAACGCCTTAATTTTTTAATCCAATGGTATCCAAACTTTTTTTTTTTTTGGTCATGGAACCCTTTCCATAAAAAATTTTGGCAAGAAGATCAAAACAGAAAGAAGAAATGATACAAGGCAGGGAGATAGAGGGGAAAGGGAAAAGAGGGGAGAAGGGGAAAGGAAAGAAATGCCTTAGCTTGAATACAAACAAGATTGAGGAGCTCCAAGGACCCAACTACAAGTTTCCCCAAAACAGCATTCCACTAAAAACAGATCCACTGGGACATCAGCAAAAACATTGCCAAGAGTTCTTCCACTCCGGTAACCACTACTGTTTTATGGGGAATCAGGTAGTTGACCAAAGCATACAAAATGTCTTGGGTACACAGGTTAACAACTTCCAAATCTATATAAATGTATTAAACAGAAGTTTGTGGTAGACAAATAGAAAATGTTACCATTTTTTGAAAGACTCAATAAACTTACGTTTAGAATGCCTATCGCAGAGAGCAGATGCCCTCATGTCACATAACCGAATAGTTCCTTTACTGCTGCTGTATACAAATGTGTTACAGCTGTTTGGATGGAATTCTGCTGCTGTAATCACCTCGGTTAACTCCTCCATATTGGCAGGCTTAATGTCCACAATATCTGAATACATTCTATTAAGGAATTTCCATTTAGGAAAAAAGGCAAATCTAATTTTACATTTCTTACCTCATATTCATATACCTAATCACAACTATTAAATTCTAAACTGCATTCTAGCTAACAGTTCAAAACTGGTCTCTGTGTTCCAAATATAAGGAAAAAACTCCACAAAACCAAAACACAAACAGAAAAAAACTTTTAAATTCTTGACAGGTAGCCAACATTTAGTAATTAGTTTATATTTTGCATTTAACAAATTTCTTCCTAGTAAGGGGAATTTAGCCTCACCACCAGATGATTTTAAAAAGCATCCTATGCACAAATCAATGGATCAGTAATACAGTCCAAAAAGACAGCAAAATAGATGAAATGCTAACACATAATAAAGGGGCTGTTCAAACCAGTGGAGGTGGACAACATTTTTAAATGACTGAGCATTTGGGGAGAAAATAAGCCAGAAATCTGTATTTTACTCCTTATATGAGAGTAAGTTCCAGAGGGATCAAAATGTAATGCTTGAAAAAAAATTCTTAGAAGAAAACATGGATATTTAAAATCATTTTAGAATACAAAGGTCTATGTATCATATAAATCCTAGAATCTATACAGAAAAGACTGGTAAATTTATATTCATAGATTAAAAGGATCCATCGTACACTAAGAAAAAAAAACACACATACACCTCAGGGGAAAAAAAAACCCTCAAAATGGAGGGAAAAGGAAACTCACAAAAGACAGAGCAAACTTACTGTGAAAAGGGTACTTAAAAAATAAATAAATAAAAATAAATGTAAATCCAAAGAAAAAATGAGAAAAGAACAAAAATATAAATGATATACATGAAATGATTACTCAAGTCTACTCATGATGGGAAACATGCAAATCAAAACTATAAAAGAGTAATTTTCACTTAGACTGGTAAGATATAGAGAAAGGTACTCTCTTATACACTGTTGGTAGATTATAATATAGTATAAAGCTCTGTTACTTTTTCAAATGGTTTCTATTTGGAAATACACACAGTAACAGTGATAGTAATATCTGCTAATATTTATCAATAATTAAAAAAAAGAATTTAATGGGGTTTGGAGAAGTATTTCTACTGGCTTTATAATCTGTAACATCTTGACTTGTCTAAACTTCTTTTTTCAGTATCAGTAAAAATTTATTTTTAAATATACAATACTCTCCAAATTTGTTCTTCACAAAAAATGCAAAGATTCTACAATAGACAAAAACTTACAACAAATTCCTAAAGATCCTATGATTCCTAAACCAATAGTATGAGCTCATTTTCTTTACCAAGTAACTTTTTCCTATTGTATAAACACTCATATACAAAGAAAATAGTAAAAAGCCACATATGTTAAAAGACAGTATCAAAAGGAAGTATCAAAATACATAATGATGGAAGGAAATAAATCCAGTACAGGCAGAATACACCTTCTTTACCAAACACCAGAAAATAAACCAAATGGATACTAAAACTCCTGTCTGTAATTTCCAGATGCCAAAGATTAATCCGCAAATCATCTGCAGATAAATATGTTTCATAATCACTATTAATAGAAATAGAGTTGATGTGATATGTATGAGCATTAGCAAATATTCTTCGCGGACTGGCCTCAACCATTAGATCCATGGGCCTAAAGACTGGTACCTGTCAATAAGATACATGAAAAATGAAAAATATTTATTAAATATATTTATTATTTACAGTAGCAGTCAAGGTTGAGAGCATATTAGTTTCTGAAGAAACATAAAATACAGTATTACAGGCATTTAGTTTTAAATTGTAATAGTTATTTATTCTTCAAAATGGTGAACTATGAAGGAGAAAAATGAACAATTTGGATAATTTACCTTCTCTTACCAGCGTCAGTAAAAATTATTGGAATTTGCAGTTCTAATGTCAATCTTTTGCTTGAGAAATGTGCAATGCTGTTAGCACCTAATTCTCGGTATATGTGAGCTACTACTAGAATATTTGGTCCATTTCTACAACTTTGAACTCTAAAGAAAATTAATTTTGAAACTCAATCTTGTAATATAATAGACATTTGAACTGAACTAAGAAAGCAAAACAGAATGTAGTATGTAGTGTCAAACACAGCCTGTGCCTGAGTCCTGATTGTGCCTCTAACCATACTTGAGACCTCTATGTAGGTCCATTTCTATGTTTAAAATGGGAGTTAGTAAATGTCATAGAATATAAAATATGAGCACAGAATACCAGTCATCAAAATTAGAATAATTTGTTTTTCATATGTACTTACACGTAGTGTAGTAACTGTCGTAGGGTCTCTATACCTTCCATCTTCCTCTTTCAAGTTATACCCTTCTGGTCTTTTGTCCCTTTCACTGATTTTCCATAATTTTATTGTTTTATCTGGGGAGAAAATGAAGACAGTCCTCAAAAAAAAGGACACCAACTGATAGGCGGCATTTTAATGCATATTTAGACATGTCACTTCGCATTTCACCTAAAAGGAATCTGAAAATAAAATCCTCTGGCTGACTTAAAAAACAAATATTCTATTATCAATGAAAAAAACAAAAACAAAAACAAAAACAAAAACCCCACACATATAAATGCAGCAGAGAAACTGCAAATTTCTATTTAAAAAAAAAAAAAAAAAAGAAATTTCAATGATATTTAGTAAAAAGTCAGAGTCAGGTCTCTATCATTTAAAAATATTTAAAACTAGAGAGAAATAATTAGAAAGATGGACAATGAATAACAGAGACTGAAGAAGAATTACTACATCTGAACTATGGTATTGGTGAAGAATACTGAATACAATGGACTGCCAGAGGAATGAACAGTTTACTTTGGAAGAAGTACAGCTAAAATGCTCCTTAGAAGCAAGCATGGTGAGGCTTTGTCTCTCATACTTTGGGTATGTTATCAAGAGGGACCAGTCCCTGGAGAAGAACATCATGCCTGGTAAAGTAGAGGTTCAGGAAAAAAGAGGAAGACCCTCCCTGAGATGGACTGACACAGTGGCTACAACAATGGGCTCACAAATAGCAATAACTGTGAGGCTGGTTTAGGACCAGGCAGTGTTTTGTCCGTTATACATAGGGTCACTATGTGTTGGAGCTGACTCAATGGCACCTAATAGAACAACAACAACAATGTATTTAAATATATATATATATATAAAGAAAAAGCAAGGTAAGTTAAGATGGTCTATTACTTAGAATCAAAACCGTAAGTGCTCTGGGTTTCCTTTGGTCCTACTTCCTAGAAGATTAACAGTTTAAATTACTGAAGACTCCACAAATTCCATCAGTGACCTGGATGCCTCCTCAGTTTAAACTCATCTTTTCCCTCGTGATATCAGGGATTCAGAAGTAGGAAACAGAGCCTGAAAAACCATCGACCAATTAAAAATATATGTCCACAGGTCCTGCAAGAAAACAAAATTTCTAGTATCGAGATAAATGATACAGTGTTCTATTTTTTTAAATAAATAAATAAAATTTTCATTTTGGAATTAAGTTTAGATATATATAAATGCTAAAAAGGCAGTAAAATTATTCCCACATACTCTTTACCTAGTTTCCTCTACGTTAGCTTCTTATGAAGAAGCTCTGGTGGCATGATGCCTAAGGCATCTGATTAGCTAACCAAAAGGCTGGCGATTCAAACCCACCAGCCACTGCTCAGGCATATCACTATGAGTTAGATCTGACTCAACAGCAGTGGTTTGGTTTGGTTTGGTTTATGCAACCACGGTATATTTTGTCAAAACTAATAAGTTAACATTGATATGTTATTAACTAACCAACAGACTTTATTCACATTTCATCTGGTTTTCCACTAATGTCTTCTTTTTGTTCCAAGAACCAATCCAGGATTCAATACTACACTGCATTTAGTTGTCAAATCTCCTTACCTGCTAGGTTTCTCTAACCATATACTATTTTTCCCTTGCCATACTCTATTCTTCGGAAGAAAGTTACTAAGTGCAGTCTATACTTAAAAAGATAATTAAGTTCCACCTCCTGGAGTAGAGAGTATGAATACACATATTATCTGGAATTCTTCTGTAAAGAATACATGTCCCTTCACCTCCATTATATTTATTTAATCTTTGACTTACATTACTAATGACTCATGTATATTTAATACTTTGTGATATAATCCTAAAATGGTATTCATAAAAAAGTATCACATTCTTAATGGTCTTTCATAAGCAAATGGGTGTAAAATAAAAACTAAGCAGTTAAAAAGGAAAAAAACTGTCACAAAGAAATATACTAGTGATTCCTCTAGCCCAATAATCTCAACATCACAGATGTCCTGTGGACGTCCTTATTCTAAGTGTGACCAGATAAAGATGACTGACTTTAGCAACTTACAAATGATTATTTCATGCAAGTCTTATGAAACCTTGCTTATAGTTATTTTGTATGTAAGTTACATGTGTTTTCTACTTAAATTACACATTTCTATAGAGTTTAGGTAGGTAAAAAATTATATATTTTAGAATTAAAATTATTCTTGCTCCAACATCTACTTTTGGGTGTGTGTTTTATTGTGTGCCATCAAGTTGCTTAACTCATAGTGCAACCCTAGAGGACAGGGTCAAACTTCCCCATAGGGTTTCCTAGGCTACAATTTCTATGGGAACAGATTGCCAAGTCTTTTCTCCTGTGGAATAGCTGGTCATATGTCACCTGACGTACACAGTATGTTCTGTGAAATAGGGTATGATATGATTTGGACACTGTGTGAACACCATTTTCGTAGTCTGCTTCTGATTTTTCTTTAAGCATCTTAAAGAAGCTTTGTGCCTTAGCAGTGATCTTCAACAAGCTGAAAGGGATTCACTTTTGTGTTTGGTCCTCAATTGCCAACATTAGCAATTTCTCCATATCTGATATAGATCCCTCTCATCCTGTCAGTCTTACTGTTTAATAACCTTTTGTTTCACTTCCAAATTGGTTCTTCTCCTCTGCCTCTTGCCACTGCTACCACTGCACTGATTGTGCTGTGTTTGGGAGATAAGATGAACTTCACTGTAAGACGTTCAAAAGATTAAACACATAATGCTGTAACACTCAAGTGACATGCAATACATAAGATTGGATGCTGATACCTATGACTTTAAGCACACACTGTTACATGATAAACATTTTAGACAAACTACAATAAGCCAGTAACAGGCATTTATTATGACTATTAAAATATATGTATTACAGTTTATATACGTACTGTACCATTATATATCTGGCAGTGCAATTGCTTTGTATACACGAGACATGAGATATACGTGTTGCATGCAGGACGCTGTTGCATTCGCTATGTCCTATTCTCTAATCAAGATTTCTGAACTCTGTAACCTTATGGCACCACGGACGTATATCCTGTCAGATGTTGCCTGAACAGGCAGTATGCAGTGCATCACTGTGTGTGTACACATGTATATATACCTAGATTAAAAAATAAGTATTTGTTCTCAAATAATCACTTAAGATGATGAGGATGACAATTCCTTCTCTATTCCCTAAGTTATCCTGTGGTCTACTCATTACCTTTAGTAAAGATCCATACAAAGAAATTACAACACACTCATCAAATTTTCAAATGAGATGAAATTAGTCTGTGGTTATTCTAAATAGTGTTATAAGAAAGAAAACACTGAAAAATAATACCAGGACAAATTGGACCAACAGATTTTTAAAACAAAATGAACTTCAAAAAAAAAATTAAAATGGGGAGATCCAGCAAGATGGCGGACTAGGCAGAAAGACTGCACAGATCATCTTCAACAAAGAAAAGGGAAACCAATTAATACAGACACAGAAGATAATCCTGGACCCCTGAGCCTTGAAGGGAAGGATATACAAGTGGACTAAACCCCAACTAGCATAAGAATTTACGTGAAAATATCAAAAAAAAAGGAGACACACGGAGCTGCAGTCTGGCAGCGAGCCTGAGCGATCCTGACGGCACAGAAGAGCTTGGAGATTCCTGAGTGGTGATAGGACCTAAGAATTAACCTAAAAATCACCCTGCTAGCCAGGGACTGCACTGAAGACTGTGCACAGTGGCTGGGGAACAAACGGAAAAGGTGAAGAGAAAGGTGTGCTGAGCTGTGAACTTTTGCCAGTCCGGAGGGCACCGCCATTTTGAAGGTTTAAAAAGCGGCTTGACTATTTTGGATATTTAAAGAGACAGCGCTCTGGAAGATTCCTGGGGCTTAAAAACACGTTCTGCTTTCCAGCAACGCCAAGGACACCCGGGACCTGCAAGACTGACAAGGCCAATGATAAAAAACCACCAAAAAGAGCCTGAATCACCCTAGGCTGCTCTTCACAAACAGTTAACAGAGATCTAAATACAACAATGCCATGATGACTCAATGCCTGGGAAACAACAGACCATCACAGTCCACACAAAGAAGCAAGATAAAGTGGTAGAAACAAGGAAGCAGGATACAGACCCAGAACACATCCCTGAGGAAAAAGCAGCATTGGAACTCTCTGATAAGGAATTCAAAAGAATTATCTTTAGGTATCTTCAAAGGATTGAGAGACAGA
>NW_006921640.1:10314438-10331650 GCF_000298275.1 Orycteropus afer afer
AACAAAATACAGGCATATGAGTTAAACGTTTACCTCAAGTACATACACTCCTTGGAGAGAACAATCATGGGAGAAAGATGGGCTGCTTATGCACAGGGAGACAGCTCAGGGGGCAGGAGTGCATGGAGGGATGCACACTGGGAAGAGGTAACTATGGGGAAGAAGTGGGAGGGGAGCTGTTGCATTGTGGTAAACTGTGGTCAATGACATGAGATAAAGTATATGTGAACTGCTGTATGGAAAGTGATTTTGCTCTGTAAATCTTCACCCAAATTACAATAAAAATAAATTAAAAAAAATAATAATAATTAAAGTGGTAAAACTTGTGACTTAAGAGGTTTAAAAATTTCCAATAGTATAAACACAAGACATAGGAGTACTAGGTTACACATGATTTCAGTGCAGTGCCCGCGGACAAGGCAGGTAGGAAACAAAATAATTTGTAATAAACATAAATTAAAAATAAATCCTTATGTTCTCAGAAGTAATTTCTTTTCTACCTGGAGTTTTTGGCCCCTAAGAGGAGACACCAAAGTATAAAACTGCATGCAAGATTATATAAATAGATACAGACAGGATTATCAGATCTGTTTCTTCTAAAAGGTTAAGAACTACCATTTATGATGTTTCCCTAAACTGTTAACACTTAACTTCTGAAGCTTAGTGTTCTGGTTACCTAGTGCCACTCTGACAGGAATATACCACAAATGGGATGGCCTTAACAAACAGGAGTTTATTCTCTTACAGTTCGAGAGGCTAGAAGCTTGAGTTCAAAGTGCCAGGCTCTAGGGGCTGTGTGAAAGCCCCTAGATCTTGGGCTTCAGCTCCGCCTCTTGCTCCTGGCCCACTGAAGCTAGAGGCATCTCTTCACTCAGGCAGCTGCTGGTTGCTGAGGCTAACAAGCTCAAGGTTGACAAATAAAATGGCACAGTCCCGATGTCACCAAACCACACGGCAGGCCATTAATTCAAGTCCATTGGAAGTCCCAAGGTCGGCAGAGCATGGCAGGCTGCTAAACAATGTAAGGCTACATGCAGGGTTCAAGCATGCCGTAAGCTGGAGACCATTCCCAAAGCTGCTGCTTATATACGGGAAGCAGACCACATACCCAAAGCAGCTACTCAGCTGCTCCAACAGATTCCACCATGGAGTTAATTACTAATCTCACCATGGGGAATAACTACATTCAGCTGCCCAGCCACTCAAACAGGCCCAGCCAAGCTGACAAACAAACGTAACCACCACACTTTGCATTAATAATTAAAGAAGTGATCCAGTGATGCAAAAGTCCTTGTGTTCCTGTGTTGCCACAAATGAGAGTTAGAGCAGGGAACATCATATTTCCAAGTTCTCCTTCAGAAAATGCAGCTTTATATTTATAAGAGCCAAAAAACTTAAGCCATACAAACAACCTATTTATGAGTACACTTGGTATTACTCAAATATTTAAGACCCATGGTTAACAAGTCAATGAGGAGAAATCAGGGAAAATTCGGAGAAAGGCAAAATATTAAAGAGAAAATAAAATCACTTGAAGAAACATAAATGAACTGAATTATAAGGAAACGAATCTTTTCATCAAAAATTATCTGGGCAACAGGAAATAGTTGATGATGATCATAATGGAAAACTAATGCAAAGAGAAAGACTAATTTTGGTTAATCAAAGTTAGAAATGTTTGTCCTATTTTCTACTGCGCCCCTAACAACAGCTTTGGTTCTTGTTGAATGATTCTGACTCATGGTGACTCTATGTATATATATGTCAGGGTAGAACTAATCCATAGGGTTTCAATGGTATGACCTTTCAAACAGAGATTGCCAGGCCTGTCTTCTGAGGAACCTCTGGGTAGATTCAAACTGCCAAACTTTCAGCCACTAGTCCAGAGCATAACTGTTTGTGTCATCCAAGGTCTCCCTTCCGACAGCAGCAGCTTCTAATCTTTTTATGAATGTAAAACCCATTACATTTTGGGACAGTTATGCTTTATCTCACAGAGAAAACTATACAAAATAATATAGACATTAATGTTAATATTTTCCCCATAACTGCTTTTTAAGAATAAAACTTTTTATGTGTAGCTCAAGTCCTACTCCCCCATCCCTTTTTCCTTTTCTACCATTTCCAGACACAACTCTAACCTGAAGTTTATGAAGCTCCTATACCTGTTTTATCCTTCCACAATGCATCACACAGTAACAAGATCATTATTTTTACCACAAAAATACTGTCACCTCCTAGACAGTTATATTTTATTCAGTATCCATTAATAATAACAAGAAATATTAAAGCCTACGATGTATTCTATAGTGGCATCAAAATTGTATTATTAATCAATATTTTAAAAATCTAGGAGCTTTTATGTAAGGAGCTGATTAAGTTAAGGCATTTGGCTGTTCACCAAAGGTTAGTAATTCAAACCCACTAGCTGCTCTGTGGAAGAAGGATGGGGCAGTCTACTTCCATAAAGATTTACAGCCTTAGAAATCCAATGAGGGTCTCTATGAGTTGGAACTGACTTGATGGCAATGACTTTGGTTTTTTGGAGCAGTAAACATACTTGGGAGACACTGTTGATTCTGTGTAAAGGAAAAAACAAAACAAAACAAAAAGACAAACCCAAACAACCATATAAATTTGCATACTCCTTACCTAGCCACTGAATTCACAGTGGTCTCTCCCTCCACTGACCTGTTACAGTGTTTAGTGTCTAAAACTAGTTACCTTTGAGTCGATTCTAACTCATAGTGACCCCATGCGTGTCAGAGTAGAACTGTGCTAAGCACCATAGGGTTTTCAATGGCTGATTTTTCAGAAGCAGATTGCCGGGACTTTTTCCTGACATGCCTCTGGATGAAGCTGAAACTCCAACCTTTCAGTTAGCTGAGCATATTAACCATTTGTAACAACCAGGGTAACAAGTTTAGAATTGCTAATTTGGTGCTAATAAATTGTCTTCATTATTTGAAACTACTGAGGAACACATAGAAGCCTACTTGGAAGACACATGTGGATATAAACTAAGCGTTCACAGTTATTTTAAGATTAACTCATGAATGAATTGAAACGAGATTTGCTTCCAAATAATACTGGGAGAAGGGAAAGGAGAACAAAAGAAATGGGATCTGGCCCTGAATTGCTATTGTGGAGGGTGGGTGATAGGTTTACCACATAAATGAAAACTGAATCAAGACTAGAAGGCAACATATGGCCATGGGTCAACAGTTTCATCTATGATGCTATGAGTTATGGCCTTTACATAGTTATTACTAGTTGTTCATCTTTTAATACAAAGAGAAGAGAGATGAATGCAGTTTGTGTGAAAGAGGAACAGGGTACACATTTCAATGGGTTGATTGGAGAAGGCTATCATGAGAAAAGGGGCACCTAAGAAGAGGCAAAAGGAGCTCTGATGACATGGTAGGTAAGGCATTGGGCTGCTAACCAGAAGTTTGGTGGTTCAAACCCACCAGCTGCTCTGTGGGAGGCAGATGAGGCAATCTACTTCCATAAAGATTTAATGCCTTGGAAATCCAATGTGGGTCATTATGAGTTGAAATCAACTTAATGGCAGCGGGTATGGGTTTGGGGTAAGAGGAGGCAAACTTTTACAGTGTCAGCTATCATTTTGTGGACTCTATTTCTAAGAACTCAATACAGTAGGCTATGAGGCATAAATTGCACAAAAAGGGTACTAAGTATCTTCTACATGGCAGAAGAGCTTACATGATGTAAGATCTAGGTGCTAGAAATTAATTTAATCAAAAGTAAGGAAATGGGAAAATGTGAGTGGTTTTCCCCAACCTATTTACCAGCCTCAAAAGTTTTAATCTAAATTTCTATAGACTATGGTTATCTAGAACTTCTGAAAGTCTCCCTTAATCATGCTAATGACTTTCTTTAGACCCAAGACACACAACTTGTTAAGAAATTTCTTTTTTTAGAAGAATAAAAAGAAATGAACCATTCTTAACCCATCATAAAGTACTTTAAATTCTGGTAGATTCAGTACACAATTCTAATGCTTAATTAATAACTTCCTGGACAGGCAAAACACTATGACATTTAATCTTTCCCAGCTATGTGGCTTTTTGGTTTGTGTCCTTACTGGACAGAGATCAAGAAGAGTGGTTCTTCTAGAGAATGTCCTTGAGTGGAGCCCATACTTTCACAGAATATTTTCTATTTATTGTTTGAAATACTTTTCTGTAGTATCTAGACAAATTTAAAAACAAGAAAAGAGGCAAACATTTATTTCACACTTATTATGAAGGTCAAAGAGTTACCATATTTAACACATACAACAATATTATTATAGATATTATCATTTTCAGTTTACAGGTAAGAAAAATTCAACTCAGTAGAGTAACCTGCCCAACATTATTAAGTTGAGAAGTAGCAGAGACAGGATCTGATCTAAATTCAGTGGCAAAGCCTGGGATCTTTTCACTATCAACTGTGCTGGAGTGCTGGAAGAAAAATCAGCATCTGGGCAGCATTTGCCCCAAAGCAAAGTTCAGAAGGCAGGAAAGGGAGGGGAACCCAGTTAGAAAGTGGGAAGAATGCTGTTACAGGGAAGGGATTGTAACTAATGTCATGAAACACAACGAGTAAAAACTGTTGAATGGAAAATTAATCTGCTCTGTAAATTTTCACCCAAAACACAATTAGAAAAAAAAAAAAAAAAAGAGAAGCAGCAGCAGCGCCTGAGCTGCTATTTCATGTAATTTAAGAAATGAAAAGAGAATCAAAAAGGGAAGGCAAGAAGAGTTTACATTCTACATGGGGAATATTCTCAAAAGTCTTTTCCCGAAGATCTCTTAACAAATATTCCTCTTTGGAAGTGGAAAATATCCTCTACAGGATATACATACAGAATTAAAAAACAAAAACAAAAACAACCAACGCCATCTAGTCAATTCCAATCATAGCAACCCTTCGTTGGGTTTCTGAGGTGGTAAATCTTTATGGAAGTAGATTGCCCAGTCTTGCTTCCACGGAGTGGCTGGTGGGTTTGAACCACCAACCTTCTGGTTAGTAGTCAGATGCCTTAGGCACTGTGTAAACAGAGATCCTTATATGTACAAAATGGGTACATGAAAATTTAAAACAAAAACATCACACTTACCATTGGTAGACAATAAAAACTGAGCAGCATTTTTCTGGGGCAACCACCTAATTTTGTTGATCTTTTCTTCTATTTCTAAACTTTTCAAGTAGTCAAACTCTGGTTCATGGCTCTGGAAGGTGCTGTAAACATTATATTCTCCTCTGCTATGAGACTGGATTTTGTTCTAAAATGGAAACAAATATTTGGACCACTGTTGAGAAATATTTAAAACCAATCAAGCATGTAATCAATTCCAAGAGATCTTGCAAATTCTAGTCAATCCATTAGGTGTATTTTATACAATCATACTGTTTTTTATATTTAATAGCCTTTAAGGGATAAATTTAAAAGGCTTTTTTTAAAAAAAGAAAGAGAGCGAGAAAGGGAAAGCTAAATAAAGCCTAATGATTTAAGCCCAATTCAGTAAGAAAATTTGTATCAATCTGATTAACTGGATCTCATTAATTTGCCGTTTTGATATACTGAATAATATTAGAGGTATACTGACAAAATACTGAACATCTTTAACAAGGAAGCTCATTTAAAAAATAAAGATTAGACAGGAAAAACTTGCTTAGAAGCATCTGGCTGTGGCATACCACCTTTCTCTGCCCACTTAAGGGTCAATTCTCAATCTGCTGTTTAAGATAATGCATGTTCCTCCTTTTCTTTCCTATTGTCTGCTTTAAGTCATTTCACTGCTGAATATCTCCCTAAAAGAAGAGCTCTGCTAAAATTCAATGAACCTGACTCCTCCCTATGAACCATGTTTCAGGTAAGATTTTTAAATACCCCATCCCATAAACCATTGTTATGTAGCTGTTGATTAAGTTCATATTCAGCACTGTCTAGCACCTCCACCGATACCTCCCCCACCTGTTTACCCTCCCCTCCCTTCCTGTGCATGCACTGATCCCTTATCCTATCAGCATGTACTGATGATTTATTCCATTTACTGGTGGTGTAAATGCTTAAGGCATATGACTGCTAACCAGAAGCCTGGTGGAAACCCAAGGAGGGGTTGCTATGAGTTGGGATCCAAGTCAACGGCAGTGAGTTTATTTTTGTTGTTGTTCTTTTACACCGATACCAAAGTGGGTTTCCAAGACTTATCTCTATGGAAGTAGATTGCCCAGTCTTCCTTTCGAGGAGTGCCTGGTGAGTGTGAACCGCCAGCCTTCTGGTTAGCAGTCAAATGCCTTAAGCACCACACTACCAGAGCTCTCAGCGTAAAAGAATGTAATTTAAACATTATATAGAGAGATAGACTTGTGAACTTCTTTAGTAACACTAACACTTCAGCAAAACTGAATTTTAACTATGTTCAGAATTTACTCTTTTAGCCTATTATCACATCATTAAAAACTTATCAAAATTACTACAAGGCTATTTCAAGGAACCTACTGAAAAATGGTTGATATGAAAAATATTAATAGATATTATTCATAAGTCAACTATAATTATAAAAGTTTTGTTCAGATGCTTATCAATGGGAGTAATCACTGATCATTACTATTCTCCATATAAAAAAAGAAGGCCTACTGGCACAGTAATTAACTGCTCAGTTCCTAACTCAAAAGTCAGTAGTTTGAATCCACCAGCTGCTCCACAGGTGACAGATGAAGCAGTCTGCTGCTGTAAAGATTTACAGCTTTGGAAACCCTATGTTGTTGTTGTTATGTGCCATCTCGAGTCGGACCCGACTCATAGCGACCCCTCCTTGGGTTTCCGAGGCAGTACCACTACGGACGTAGATTGCCCAACCTTCCTTCCGAGGACTGGCTGGTGGGTTTGAACTGCCAGCCTTCTGGTTAGCAGCCAAATGCCTTAGGCACTATGCCACCAGAGCTCCTGGAAACCCTATAGGACTGTTCTACTCTACCCAATGAGCCAAAGTGACTCCATGACAATGGGGTTTGGTTTGGCTTTGGTTTCCAAATCAAAAGACAACCTTATTGAACTATCACCTTAAAAGTATATGTTGTGGGTTTAGCTTGATTATCTGGATTGATCATTCACTGGACCCTCTGATAATACCAATTAGTGAGTAGGTTTACCACTGCTAACAATGCAGAGCAGAACACAAAACATAGTCCACAATGGGGTTCAAAAAACCAAACCAAACTCACTGCCACCAAGTCAATTCCGACCCCCACTGGATTTCCAAGGTGATAAATCTTTACAGAAGTAGATTGTCCTATTTCCCTTTACTGGAGCAGCTGGTGGGTTTGAACTGCCAACCTCCTGGTTAGCAGTCAGATGCCTCAGGCACTGTGCCACCAGAGCCCCTTACAACACTGGGGAAAGGAGAGGGTAAAAACATCAAACCCAGAATCTTGGTCTCATTATCACACTTTTATCCCAAATGAGACAACCTAATCCATTACATATATACAGTCTGTTATCACTTCAGAAGAAATTCCATAAATCTTCTACCTAAAATTACTCACCCATATCACAAGGCCTATTATTAAAACCATACCCCCAAACAAACCCACGGTAGTGAAGTCAATGCCAACTCATGATGATCCCGTGTTTTATAGAGTAGAGCTCTACACTAAGTGATTTTTTGCTGTAAAAACAGATGGCCAGGCCTCTCTTTCATTGCACCACTAAGTCAGTATGAACCACCAATCTTTGGGTTAGTAGTCGAGTACAACTTGTTTGTCCCAGCCATGAACCTTAATATTTATTACTATTATTATTATTTTTAAATAAAAAGTAAGATGCACTAATTAAATTTTTAATACAGATGCTGTCTTAAACTTTGGTTTTTGATTTAATACTTAAACACTAGGTACTAGAAGGATAGAGATTTAACAAAGAATCCCAACCTTCAAGCAATTCGTGTACATAAATCTTTTTGTCAAACGAAGCTAAATGTACACATTATGTTGAATGTAAAACAAGCTCTTAAAATTAAAAATAAAATAAATAAAAAATCTTTTTGTCAAAAGCAGAAAGTGATTACCATACAATTCTGGCAAGCAATATAAAGAACCAAGGGAAAGCCACAAATCATTCCACATGCTAAAGTCGAGTCTGTTTGGATCACAGTGGATTTGGTGATATGCAAAGAAAAACAAACACAAACCTATGAAAATAGTCTCTAAAACAGAAAAGGAATAACATTCTGAAGACTTATGAACAACAACATGGGTATAATGTGATTACAAGCTCCAAAACAAAACCATAGAGGCGTTTAGCAGTCTCAATGGAGTACAAGCAGCACTGCTTCCTTTTAAAAGGGGAAAAAAAAAAAAAAAAAAAAAAAAAAATCACACAAGGAGAAAATTATATATAAGAAGTTAACCATGTCAGGTTGCACACATGGATTAGTCTCCATTCTTCCCTGAAATTCCACCAACACTACAGTAAAATAATTTTTAATCCCCAAGGACAAAGAGTAACAGCAACGATGACAGCAGCAGTAATAAAACAGAAAAGGCCATGAAACAGATGCATGAGTGGTAACCAACTGACTTAACAAATTGTAGAGAGCTGAATCCTTCCCCAGCAGTGGGAATTTTCCAATAACTAGGGGAAGGGTGATGTTTATATTATTATGATGGTGACAGTATTGTTCTCTGTCTGAACCAAGTACCATGAGCAATTCTGAAGAAAAAGACACTTAATTCCATGTCCTTAACCCTGTACTTAAAAAAAAAAAAAAACCCACAATGTATCAAAGCCCAAGAAGGACTTAGGCTTTGTTTTAAAAGCTCTCCTACAATGGTAGAGAATTGGGACACAATGTGGAATGTTTTTTATTTGGGTTTTCTTGAACAGGTTTTCTTTCACCTCTCACTTTAAAAAAAAAAAAAGTTAGCTTTTTCTGATGAGTTAGTCCATAGTATCCAATCATTTAATCAAAACTAACCCAGATTTACTGGAAAGGTATTCTGTAGATCCACAATCAGCTGACTTTAAGATTTACCTTCAATTAACATGGGCAGTCTGTATTCAATAAGTTGAAGGCCTTAAGAGCAAAACTGAGTTCACAGAGAAGAAATTCTGCAAGACTGCAGCATCAAATCCTGCCCAAGTTTCCAGCCTGCCCTACAAACTGTAGACTCATAATCACATGAACCAATTACTTAAAATCAATCACTCTCAATGTCTTCCTTTCTCTTGTGTCCTACAGTTTCTGGAAAACCCTAATACACTTGGCTTTTACAATCACCAAGAAATTTTCTATAATAAATAGATATAGAAGAGTTTTATTCCAAATACCTATAACAGGAGATGGAATACAACAGGTACTCATAAATATCTTCCAAATGAACAATAGTTAACAAAAACAATGAGCAAAAGGTGGTACTGGTGTGATAAATAGAGGTTGGAGGTAACTTGGTAGATATAAGGAATATGCAGAAATTAGAAGGAATGGGTTAGATGTACACATGGCAACTCAGAAGGATCTTGAAAATACAGTTCTTAGTGAAAAAAAGTAAGACAAAGAATGAGATATGACATCTAGGATTCTTTAAGTGTATTAAAAATACAGTCTACTAAACCAAAAAGAAACATTTTAAACACAGAAGCAAACAAAATCCATAATTATATAAAGGATACTACATCACGATTAGGGGCAGTAGTGCTTCAGTGGTATAATTTTTGCCTTCCATGAGGGAGACATGGGTTTGATTCCAGGCCAATGCACCTCATGCACAATCACCACCTGTCTGTCAGTGGAGGCTCTCACGTTGATGCTGAACATGTTAGGTTTCAAGAGTGTGTGCATACTAAGAAAAACGCCTGGCAATCTGCTTCTGGAAAATTGTCTAATGAAAACTCTGTGGAACACAATGGTCTGATTCCATTGTGCACAGGGTCACCACTGAGTCATTGGATTAAAAAAATATATACCAAGGAAAAAGAATAGCCCAGAAAGAAGCCTGAATGACGACAAATTGGTCTTGCTCAGCAATGAAGAAGAAAGGGTAGTCTTTTCATCAAATGGTGTTAGGTCAATTGGTTATTCATATGAAATAAGACAAACTTTGACCCCTATACCTCAAACCATACATGTAAACTGATTCCAGGTAAATCAGAAATACAAATATGAAATGTACAAAAATTAGTTTCTAGGACAAACTCTGTCGGTAAGAACTTTCTGCAATGATGGAAATGGTCTATATATATGCTATCCAACATAGTAAGTGTTCACATGTGGTTAGTGATACCTGAATGTGGCTACTGCAACTAAGAAAGTGAATTTTTAATTAAATTTAAATAGACACTTGAAGCTTGGTGGCTACTTTAAAGGACTGTATAATTCTAAAAGATAACAGGAATAGCCTCCTGAACTTAAGAGTTACAGAAATATTTCTTGCACAGAACAATGAAAATAGTGAACCCTAAAGAAAAAAATTGATAAATTGGACTGCGTTAAAATTAATAACACCGATGTATCAAAATACATCATTTGGAAAATAAAAATGTAAGTCACAGAATGGAAGACACTTCCAACAAACGTAATTGACAAAGGGTTCATATTCATAAAGTATAAAGAAAAATCTACAAATCAGTAAGAATCTCTCAGACAATCCAGCAGAAAAATGTGCAAGAGATGTGAATAGGCACACTTCACAAAAGGCAACAATATCCAAGTGGCCAAAAACCACACAAAAATATGTGTTAACAGAGAAACTTCAATGTTAATAAAATACAAATTAAAACCAAAAATAGGATACACACTTTGTTGTGTGCTATCAAGTCAATTCTGACTCATAGTGACCCTATCAGACTGAGCAGAACTAGCTATAGGGTTTCTTAGGTTGTAATCTTTATTACAGCAGATTGTCAATTCTTTTCTCTCATAGAGAAGCTGGTGGGTTTAAATGGCTGACCTTTCAGTTACCAGCCATGAGCACTTAACTACTGTGCTACCAGGGCTCTTTGGATACACTGATACCACCCACCAAAATGTTTAAAATTCAGAAAGAATGACAATACAAACTTCTGACAAAGATATGGTACAGTCAGAACGTTTTCTGTATATCAGTATATTTTCTGCGCTACCTACTAAAATGGAATACATATCCTATGACACAATAACCTCATGCACAACAACGAGCATCACAGAGTCAAGAATGTTCTTTGCTGAATTATCTTAATAGCCACAAACAAGAAACACACAAAATGTCACAACAGTAGATTTTTATAATTTTAAAGTACAAAAAATGAGAGCAGAGGAAGATTGATGGATCCAACTAGTTAAATGAAATACTCTGAAGATCACAAAAGATATACTAGGCAGATGACTGCATCTCAGAACAATAGATTAGTTAATCTTTCATTTGTGAAAGATCCTTAATAATCATTACAGGGCAGTATTTGCACAGGGAGTTAGTGCAGGGGGAAGGAATGCATAGGGAAGAAGGACAAAGGGAAACGGTAACAGAGAGGAAGTGGGAAGAGAGCTGTTTACATTATGGGGATTGTAGCCAATGTCATGAAACAAAACATTTATCAACTGCTGTACGGAAAATAAATTTTGCCTGTAAACTTTCACCTAAATCACAATAATTTTTTTTTTTAAATTATGATAAAGGTTTACACACAAAAAGTATCATTCTTTGAAGATTATCAGGAATAGAAGGGAAGGAGGTAAATCACTAATTTTAGGGCACATCATATTAACTTGAGTTTAGTGAAAAGCAAAAGACAATAAAGGAGTGGTTAGCATAAAATAATCAAGGCAAATGAAGATACTGGGAGGAACATAAGAGTTAAAGGCAACAAAGATAAATACTAATATATACACAATCCTCCAATAACAGTTAACAATAATCAATGAGTAGGTACACTGACACTCAAGATGAACGGGTGGGAAGGCATGTGGAACTATACTCACGAATATGCACAAGTTTAACAAAGGTCAAACCTCTACAAAGAAAGTACAAATTAAAACCAAAATAGGATACACTCGTTGTTGTATGCAATCAAGTCAATTCTGACTCAGCCAATCTAAGGACAGAAAAGTAATGTCCCACAGGATTTTCTAGGTTGTAATCTTCATGGGAACAAATTGTCAATTCCTTACCCCCAAAGAGCAGCTGAGTTTAAATCACCAGCTACATATGCATTTGTATGTGCTGCAATTATACCCACGAATACAGTAGAGCGAACAGGGAGCAAAGTTATGAGAACTTAGCCATAACCAAACACCTTGAGGGAATGAGTCCCTGGGCCTTGGTGCTCAGGACCATAATCTTAGGGGGGCATTAAGGTCAAATGGCATAACATATTCCACAAAAACTGTTTTATATGTTTCTTTAGTGGATAGCAACCGTGGTTTAAATATGCTTGTGAGTGGCCATATAAGGTACAACTATTGGTCTCTCCTCATCCGGAACAAAGAAGAATTAAGAAAGTAAAAGACACAAGGAAACAATTAGTCCAATGGACTAATGAACAACATGAAACTCAGCCTCCATGACCCTGAAGCCAGAACTAGATGGTATTAGGCTATCACTGCCGATCAATGTGAAAGGGATCACAACAGTAGGTCCTGGGTAGAGTGGGAAATAATGTGGAACAAAACTCAAAATCATAAAAGGTCAGGCTTACTGGTCTGATACAGATTGGGAGAACCCCTGAGATATGGCCCTTAGACACCATTCAAGCTTAGAATTAAACTCATCCCCTGTGGCTCAATTTTCAACCAATGATAGGCTTATAAGGTGAAGAATAATGCCAGGTAGGTATGTACTCGTTAAAACAACCATATGAAATCAAAAGGGCAGTATATGGCCAGGGATGAGCTCAGAAGGCAGGAAAAAACAGGAAACCAGGACAAAGGGAAATGGCAAACACAAGGAAGATGTGGGAAGACTGCTGTTACACTGCAGGGATTATAATCAATGTTGCAAAACAAATGGGTATGAATTATTGAATAGAAAACCAATTTGCTCTGTAAACTTTCACCCCAATCAATCAATCAATCAGTCAGTCTCTCTCTCTCTCTCTCTCTCTCTCTCTCTCTCTCACACACACACAGAAATTAATTAAGGAAAATCTTAACACTCTCTCATGAAAGATGACAAAGGTCAGAATAGGTAGGTAAACTCACAAAAAATGACCAATAAATATGTGGACATCTGTTCATCTTCATCAGTAATCAAAACTAAGCAGTAACATTCTCCCCCTTAAACTGACAAAGAATTAAAGAATGTGATAATGCCTACTATTTTGAGTAGGCACTCATATACTACTGATAGAAGTATAAATCTGTACAATTTTCTGAAGTCAGTATGTCAATACTTTCTGAAAGCCTTAAAAAATGTAGCTATTCCACAATCCCTTTCAAAGTATAATCCAATGGTGGAAAAATGTATGCAAAGATGCATAAACAACCTGACACCTTAAAACCTAAATATCCATCAAGTAGATGATGAAATACTACAAAGTCAGTTAAATTCATATTGTAGATCAATGTTTCTCAACCTTTTTAACCTATGCATAATGAATGCTTCCTTCTACTATCTTGGGCAGATCTCATAAGCTGGAAGTTTATTAAGCTTTGTTATTGAGTTTATTGAGTTTGACTGAATCAAGTTTATTAAGCATTGTCATTGTTTTAAAAACAGACCGTATGTTCTTACAAACTACACATGCATTCCTTTCAATGAATGGTTCTAATAGTCTCTTTACGTCCCTGATTGAAAGGTAATAAAACAGCCTGATAAAAGATTAAAATGAAATGTTACAGGACAATATGTATAGCATAATTCTGGCTTAAAAACAAAAAACGCTGAAGGAAGGTACACAGGTCTTTATTCACGTGATGGGATGATTTTATATTTTTATTTTAATCTCTGTGGAAATGATGTATATTTTTCATATTTTCCATAATAAACATTATACACATTCAAGTTAAGAGTCAAAATACACTTCTGAAAGAACTTGACCTGACAATCTATAACATCGTGCTTTTACTAATATCCTTCTTCCTTAAATTACATTCTGTGAAAATTTAGGAAATACTTCCTCCAGCAAAATGTAACTATCTTTAGAAAGTATTAAATATATCTTGCTTTGTACATTTCATAAGAAAGAGAACAAATGGACATTTTTAATCCTCCAAGTAAGAGTATTACTAATAGTTATTGCTGCATAAATGTTCTTTTACTTCATATTTGTTACAGGGAATCATTTGTTATTTCATAGTATAAAGATGTTAGCCTTGGAGTATTATAAAAGGTCTAGTCAGGGATAATGGCAGATATGGTACAAAATAAAACCTTTTTGCACCTGATAATGAACTACTATCTATGCATTCAGCAACCAGGAGGAACCTTCCAGAATAAAGTAAAATATAGCAATCAATGATAAAAACAGGAAATAAAAAAGGACATGTCAAACTTTTTCTAAAGTGATGGCAATAATGACTGTAGGGTACACATCAAAATGTTATAAGACCACACTAAATCATATTTAATAGTAAGTTCCAAAAAACCAAACTCACTGCCATTGGGTCGATTTCAACTTATAGTGACCCCTCCGTGGGTTTCCAAGGAGGCACCTCTACGGAAGTAGATTGCCCAGTCTTCCTTCCAAGGAGTGGCTGGTGGGTTTGAACTCCCAGGTTTCTGGTTAGCAGTCAAATGCTTTAGGCACTATGTCATCAGAGCTTAATAAGTTAATGCTCATTTACTGAGCACCTTTAAGGTGCAATACAGAAGAACACTAGTCACAATTTCCTATCCACTAAACTATAATACAGCAGAAGAGAAAAAAGGGCAACTGGTTGAAACAATTAGAAAATAAAATGAAGCAAAATTGTTCTTTGCTTGTAATATTCAAATAAAATTTAAAGGAAAGGTATAAATTAAAATTAATGCTTTACGATCTAACATAGTTCATGTGCTATTATTCAGATTATTTAACTAGCCAGAATATCTCAGTTCTAAATTACTTACAGAAAAAAATAGATAAAGTTCCATAGAAGTGCTTAACTACTCTAGCTTTAGAATTTTGCTGAAAAAAAAAAAAAAAAAAAAAAGTCTTTCTCAGACTGTAAGTTTTTCCCACAGTTATGTATCACTAAGAAAAGGAGCTAGAAAAAATTTTCGGCAAGATGGCAGACTAGGCAGAAAGACTGCACAGACCCTCTTCAACAAAGAAAAGGGAAACCAATTAACACAGACACAGAAGATAATCTTGGACCCCTAAGCCTTGAAGGGAAAGATATACAAGTGACTAAACCCCAACTAGCAGAAGAATTTGCATGAAAATACCAAAAAAGGAGACAGATGGAGCTGCGGTCTGGCAGTGATCCTGACGCACAGACAGCTTGGGGATTCCTGAGTGGTGGTAGGACCCAAGAATTAACCAAAAAATCAGTCCTGCTAGCCAGGGACTGTGTGGAGGACTGTGCTGTAGACTTTTGCTGGTCCGGAGGCAGCCATTTTGAAGGTTTAAAAGTGGCTTGACTATTTTGGATATTTAAAGACAGTGCTCTTGCAGATTCCTGGTGCTTAAGAACACCTTCTGCTTTCCAGCAACCCCAAGGTCACTCTGGACCTGCAAGACTGAAAAATTACCACATTCCTCTTGTTACCCTTATTCCCCCATCCACTTGGTGAATGGAGGTGTGGCCATCCCCCACTCCCACCTACATTCTGGGCCCACAGGAACTCCATCACAGTCTGTGTGCTCAGACGGAGCCTGGGTGCCCTGCCCTGTCCTCCACTGATTTTTTTTTCTCTTTCGCTTTTTTCTGGTGATTAGTTTGTGTGTATTTGTCTGTTTTAAAATAACTATTATTATTAATACTTTTGTCCCTTTTACTATTATTCTTAATCTTCCCCTCCCAGGTCCTAGTTTTCAGCATTTTTTCTTTTCCCTGTTCCTGGTTGAATTTTTTTTTTTTTTCTTTTTTCCCCTTTTTTTCTCGTGCTTAACCCTGTTCCTTGTTTTCTTTTTGCATTTTTCCCATTTTTTTCCTTCATTATTCTCCTTCTCTGCTTTTTTTCTCTTAGTGCCCTATCCCCAGATATTGCAGGTTTTCTTGTTTTTTCTTCTTCTTTTTCCTTTTTTTGGGTTACTGTTCCTGTGTGATTACATGGTGTGTTTTTTGTCCATGTGCTTTTAGTTTGTTGATGGTTATTCAATTGTAATTTGTGTCTAATGAGTGGGAGACAGCAACAGTCCCTGTAAGACACAACGACACCCACACCTCCTGCAACTTCACTTACTGAGAGCCACTGCCACCTCCACCAATGGGCCAACGATAAAAAACCACCAAGAAGGGCCTGAATCACCCTTGGCTGCTCTTCACAAACAGTTAACAGAGATCTAAATACAACAATGCCACGATGCCTCGGAGACAACAGACCATCACAGTCCACACAAAGAAGCAGAATAAAGTGGTAGAAACAAGGGAGCAGGATACAGACCCAGAACACATTCCTGAGGAAGCAGCAGCATTGGAACTCTCTGATAAGGAATTCAAAAGAATTATCTTTAGGTACCATCAAAGGATTGAGAGACCAAAGAAAACAAAGAAAAAACTCTAGAAGAATTTTGGAAGAAAATACAAGAACAAAATGACAAAATAAATGAGAAATTAGAAATGATTCTATATCTACAGACAGAAATCCAGAAGATTAATACTAAATTGTCAGAAATAGATAACACATTGGAAGGGCAAAGGAGCAGAACTGATGCGATGGAAGACAGAATTAATGAAACTGAAGACAAACACCTGAATACGTCTTTGGAAAGGGATCAATCAGAAAAAAAAATGAAGAAAGCCTAAGGTTCATGTGGGATACCATCAAAAGGAGTAACTCACATGTCACTGGAATTCCAGAACAGGAAGAGAAAACAAAACCACTGAGAAAATTGTCCAAGATTTGCTGGAGGAGAACTTCCCTGATATGATGAAAGAGGAGAACATATCCATTCAGGAAGTCTAACAAACCCCAAACAGGATAGACCCCAAAAGAAAATCACCAAGACACATCATCATCAAACTCATTAAAACTAAAGACAAAGACAGAATCCTGAAAGCAGCACGGGAAAAACAAAAAGTTACCTACAAAGGACAGCCAGTAAGAATAAGCTCTGATTTCTCAGCAGAAACCATGCAAG
>NW_006921640.1:10333015-10337289 GCF_000298275.1 Orycteropus afer afer
GCCCGGCTACCACTGTCATCCACTTGGAAGGGGATCTATGTAGGAGATCCTTGATAGAGAGGAAGAACAATGTGGAACAAAACTCAAAAACAAAACTCAAAATCATTTGGAGGGAAAAAAAAGGGGGGGGGGCAGGTTTGCTGGCCCGATAGAGCCTGGTGGAACCACTGAGACTATGGCCCCTAGCTGCCCTTCAAGTCTGCAATTGAACCCACACCCGTGGTTTCCAGGCAAACAAAAGACAGGCATATGAGCTGAACATTTACCTCAAGTAGATACACTCCTTGGAGAGAACAATCATGGGAGAAAGAAGGGCTGCTTAGGTACAGGGAGACAGCTCAGGGGGCAGGAGTGCATGGAGGAATGGACCCAGGGAAGAGGTATCTATGGGGACGAAGTGGAAGGGAAGCTGTTGCATTGTGGTAAACTGTGGTCAATGTCATGAGACAAAGTATATGTGAATCACTGTATGGAAAGAGAATTTGCTCTGTAAACCTTCACCCAAATCACAATAGAAAAAAATTAAAAATTAAAACAAAAAGAAAAGAGGAGCTAGGCTCTCTAACCTTGTTTCTCTCAAATTGGAGCCTCAATCTGACTTAAATCATTAAGGAGTTGGTTTCTATCTGATAAGAGATCTCGAGAGATGCGACTATTAGTTACTCTAATCTAAGTGTTAAAAATGTAAAAGATTCTTTTCACTAGTATTGTCTACTTTACCTTTGAGACTCATAAAATGTAAATCTCTCAACCTTGGTTTCCTCACTGTCAACCTGAATACATCCTATTTTTGGAGGGTGAGGGCAACTTTAAAAAATTAAGATGGTTAAGTAAATTCATTATCATATTCTTTTGTGAGTGTGGATCAAACGCAGTCAATCCACATTATGCCATTTAGAGGCAGCAACATGATGCAGCTAAATTAATAACGCTCTGGAATTCTGGGAGCCTAATTTGAGTTTCTTCTCCTGCCTCAGTTGGAAAAGTGGCAAAGATGATAAGAGTGGAGCAGATGGTCTTTAATGTCTTTCCCACTAGTAACATTTTAACTTGATGTATGCACATTCACAGGGCATATAATGGATACAGGTGAAGTTCACTACAAAATTTTCCTTTGCAAGAATATAAGTCAAATCCTCTTTAACAACGAGAGCCTCCAAATTAGGGAACCTGCAACTATCTCTATGGAGCGCTGGTGGTGCAGTAGGTAAGACATTTGGCTGCTAACCACCACAAGTTCAATAGTTCAAACCCACCAGCTGCTCCGTGGGAGGAAGATGAGGCAATCTACTTCTATAAAGATTTACGGTCTTGGAAACCCTACAGGGGTCGCTATGAGTCAGAAATGACTCAATGGCAGTAAGTGGGTGGATGCAACCATCTGTATTCTGATCAAGTATTTACCTTGAAAGGGTTATGAAGAGCCAATTGAGAAATAATCCAATTTCAGTAAATTAAAAAATTTGTCTACATGATTCAGTCATATTACAAAACGCTAAGGCAGAAAAGATGAATACTGTTTAACAACATTGAATGTGAAGGCTAGAAGCAACTCTATAGAAGAATATTCTATCTGATAAAGGTACAATTTACATTAGTGTAGACAAGTTTTCAGTAATGTTGTAACAACCTGCCTGGCTATTTGGGAGTGGAGTAGGGAAGGGTTCTAGAAGAGATCACTATATCACATATCGTAAGAGTAATAAATTCCAGGTAGATAATGAATTTAAATGAGGAAAAACAAAATACGCTTTAAAACGTAAATAATCCAAAAGCAAGAAGAAATCAGAAATAAAAACAAAAAAGTAAACAAAATGACGCAGCCATTCAACAAAACTAAAAAACATACTGCCACATAGAATAGTTAATGGCCCTTGCGATATATATCTGGCCTCTACAAATTAAGAGAGCAGTAGGAAAAACTAAGCGTAGGATAAAAACATTTAATTACTGCAAGTACTGAATGACTGCATGTAAGGTAAAACTAAAATCCACTAAGAATATTTTTTCAATCATCAATTTGTTGATTTTCTTTAAGTGTGTGCGGGGGGGGGGGGGTTAGGGAAACAACCCAGTAACTGAATGAATAGTTTCAAAATTTTCAGATAAAGTATAAATTGGCAAAATTTTCCAGAGGCATAGATGATACAAATATAAAAGCCTGTGAAAATGTCCATATTCTTTGGATCCAGGAAGATTCTAAGAAAATAATAGATGCTCGAAAGATTCAAATATAAGAAAGTTTACAGTGTTTTTTGTAATGGCCAAAACAAAAAAGAAACCCAAAACAAAATGAGAGAAAGAAAAATAACAGAAAAGAATGAATCTAGGTATCTAGTCAGTAGGGGATATATTAAATACACTTCAGTACATCTCTATAATAGATTGTTACTAGATCATTAAAAATGATGAAAATGTATTCACCATATAGTTGTTGTTGTTGTTGTTGTTGTTGTTATGTGCCGTCGAGTCAGACCCAACTCACAGCGACCCCCCTTGGGTTTCCGAGGCAGCCTTCTGGTTAGCAGTCAAGTGCCTTAGCCATTATGCTACCAGAGCTCCCCACCATATAGTATGTGAGGGAAAAAAATACAACCCTTACTATAATCTCATTTTTAAAAAGATAAGGCTTTGATACATATCAAAGTCTTTGATTTTTATTACTTTGAGGATGGCGAGACTTCACCTCACGTACTTTCGGAATGTTATCAGGAGAGACCAGTTTCTGGAGAAGGGCCCATTAACCATCTTCCTATGGCTTGGTAAGACAGAACTTAGGCAACTTTATCTTTTGTGCTTTGGGGTGCAAATTTTCAAACCAAGTTTGACTTACATTCCACAGTTCATGCACATTTGATTTCACAGCCTTGATTACCATACCCAGCCTTAAACAACTTTCCTACCTCCTCTGTGACAACCCCCTCCCTGTGCCCTTCTTAACTATGTACTCCTGTGTGTCCAATTTCTCCTCTATGTGAATGCTGCCCCTCTGGTGTTTCATGGTTGACTGATCTAAAGGGTGCATCGCCCTGGGGTACATATTCTGCATGTAGGTCCTTCTACCATTTGGGCTGAGAGCCAATCCGTGGGAGTGAGCCTATTTCTAGGCCAGAAGGGAAACCCTGGGCCGTAGTTTCAGGGGTTCCACCAAACTCTATCCAACCAATAATTCTAGTCATTTTTGTGTTTTTGAATTTTTCCCCACATCTTTCCTCCCACTCTATCCAGGATCTCTAGCTTTGATCCCTTTCCAAGCAGTTGGCATTGGTATCTGGGCACCATTCAGTTCTTCTGATCTCAGGGTCATGAAGGCTGAGGTCCTCATGGTCCACCTTATTCTTGTTTTCAGAAGCCTTTGATTTTCTTCACTCTTCTTTGTTCCAGATGAGAGGAGACCAATAGTTGCATCATAGATGGCTGCTCAAAAGCTACTCACCAGTCGCTACTCACCAAAATAGGTTGAATAACATGATTTTTTATGTACTATGTTGTGCCAACTGAGCACCATATCTCCCCAGACTATGGTCCTGAGCCCGCAGGCAAAGTGTTTGTTTCTGTTTGGCTGGGTTATAAGTCCCTCCCTGACAGCTTTACCTGTATTTCCAAAAATGCCTACAACGAGCACTGTAAGTTTTAGTTAAGAAGAAAAAAATGTACTGATGATAAAAACACAATGAAGAAACATTTTGTGTGTAGGAATGAAGAGAGAATGGCAGAGAGAAGAAAAAAATAAATGATTCTAGAATTACTATGTATTATTAATTCCATATATATATATTTATATATATAGTTGTTGTTGTCAAGAATTTTCTGAGAGAAGTATTATAAGAAATACCAAGAAACAAAACCAAACCAAACCCCAATCCAAACCCATAGGGGTTCTATAGGACAGAGGAAATTGCCCCATGAGGTTTCCAAGGCTGTAAATAGTTAAGGAAGCAGACTGCCTCATCTTTCTCCTGCAGAGCAGGTGGTGGTTTCAAATAGCTAACCTTCCAGTTTGCAGCTAAGTGCTCTAACCACTGCCATCACCAGGGCTCTTATAAGAAATAGAGTTTATTAAAATTTCTGGTCAACTAAGAGTGAAAATTTAACTTTATTCTCTCAAAAACATCTTTTAAAGGTTTAATTTCTGATCAAAACAAGAAAAATAACATTTAAAAGAAACCTATCTTGTCTAACGTGTTCAGTGCAGATCAGTGAGTAAGCACAAGCCCACCTTGTTTCAGTGCCTATGCTTAAACTGCCCCCTGGCTGAACACTCTTCTCTTTGG
>NW_006921640.1:10341139-10351943 GCF_000298275.1 Orycteropus afer afer
CAGTGGCTGCGATGATGGGCTCAAGTATAGCAGGGATTGTGGGGCTGGTGCGGGATCGGGCAGTGTTTCGTTCTGCTGTGCATGAGGTCGCTATGAGTCGGAAACGACTCGACGGCACTTAACAACAACAACAACAACATCTTGTCTAACAAGCTCCTTAGTGACATTCATACTGATATGTTTAGCAACCAGCAAAGACACTTTTGTTCTACATTTACTCCTGAAAAGTGTATTGTATTGAGGTACAGTTGTCCCTGGTTGGTGCAAATGGTTACAGCACTCACTGCTAATCAAAAGGCTGGAGGGTTTGCATCTACCCAGAGGCACCTCAAAAGAAAGGCTAGCTGGCCAACCAATCAGCCACTGAAAACCCTGCAGAGCACAGTTCTAGTCTGGCACACATGGGGTTGCCATGGGTTGCAGTGCACTCGATGGTAACTGGTTTTTAAGGAGATAGACATCAACAAGAGTAGTAGATAATTAAGTATTTGTAGTTAGTTGCCACTGACTCAGTTCCAAATCACAGTAACCTTATTTACAACAAAACACTGCCCATTCCTGCCATCCCCACAATCACTGCTACGCTTCAGCACATTGTTATGAATCAATTTTGTTGAGGGTCTTCCTTTTTTTCTCAGACTTTCTATTTTATCAAGCATGATGTCCTTCTCTAGGGACATCCTGATAATATGTCCCAAGTATATGAGACAAGTCTCACCAGTCTCATTTCTAAGGAGCATTCTGGCTGTATTTCTTCTGAGACAGATTTGTTCCTTCTTCTGGCAGTCCACTGTTACTACATTTAATAATCTTCACCAATACCGTAATTCAAAAATGCATCAATTCTTCTTCCATCCTCCTTAATAACTGTCCAGCTTTCACATGCGTATGCGGTGATTAAAAATATCTATGCCTTGGGTCAGGTGCAACTTAGTCTTCCAGGTGATATCTCTGCAACACTTTCAAGAGGTCTCTTGCAGCACATGTGCCCAATGCAACCCATCGTTTGACTACAACTTCAATCTTTTCCTCATTTATCATGTTGTTGAAGGCTGTAATCTTTGATATGCATCAGTAAATATCTCAAGTCCTCTTTGCTTTCAGCAGGCAAAATTGTTCATCTGCATACTGCAGGTGTTAATGAGTCTTCTTCCAATCCTGATGCTCATTATCTTCACATAGTCAAACTTCTCAGATTATATCTTCTTGGATAAAAATCTTAAATAGATGACTGAAGAAAGGAAAGCTACACAAATTCGTGAAGGAACACAATGAGTACCAGAATGCTGGTCTTTCAACTCTCCATCCAAACTCTTTCCAATTTTTTCCTCTCGTAACACCAACCAGAAAGTATGTCTTGTTAATAACTGCTATTAAAAAAAGACTGAGAATCAAGGATTTTCCTCATTAGGTATGGCTATAAAGTAACAACACTGATTTTTCTATGTGGTTAACAACAATTAGACTCTACGTTATACGGGATTTTTTTTTTTTTTTTAATTTGTTAACATTCAGTATTGTGGATATTCATCTAAATTCAAATGGACTTAGCATTTATCCTGTGTGGCCTTGGAAAATTTACTTTTCTAAGTCTCAATTTATTTATAAATTTTGTGATAAATTAAGATATTTGACAGGCAGCTTGGCACTGAAACTGTTATTACTATATTCAAGTCATAATGGAAAGACTTATGGGCTGGGAATCAGGACATGTGAACTCTAGTGTGAGGGTTTACCTCCCTATAAGTTGTGTAACTTTGGATTAGTAAAACCTGGTGTACAGTTTCTTTGTCAGTAAAAGGAGCTGCATTACCAGAGTTTATTAATTTGTGGCACATGGACCACCCACCATCTGAGGATGCATGAAGAGAACTTGAATGGGAAAAAAGTTTATGTCTTTATTTTCACTAACCTCCTAACAGATATTTACCATTTCCTTCAATTATGGATGTAGGCAATAAACCATAGTATTAGCAGAACCTGTGACTCTGTCACTATAGAAATGGTGTATTTTTATATCACGTCCTAGGTGTTATAAATTGAAAACACATATTACTCAATGATATGTTGAGTAATATTTCAAAATGTTTCAAATATTTTGATAAATATATTTCAATACAACTGTTGTTCCTAGGTGTCAATGAGTCAGTTTTGACTCACAGTGAGCCTATGTACAACACATGAAAACACTGCCTGGTCCTGCACCATCCTCACAATTTTTGTTATGCTTGGGCCCAAAACTGCAGCCACCGCAATCCATCTCACTGAAGCGCTTCCCCTTTTCTTGCTGATCCTCTAACTATACCAAGCATGCCATCCTTATCCAGAGACTGGTCCCTCCTGATAAAAATGACCAAAGTACGAAAGACTAAGTCTAGCCAATATAATTAGCTTCCTTTTTAACTGTGTTCTGGTTACCTAGTGCCGCTCTGACAAGAATATACCACGAACAAGATGCCTTTAAGAAACAGTTTATTCTCTCACAATTTGGAGGCTTTAAGCCCAGGTTCAAAGTGCCAGGCTTTAGGGGCTGTGTGAAAGCCCCGCGACCTTGGACTTCAGCTCTGCCTCTTGCTCCTGGCCCACTGAAGCTAGAGGCATCTCTTCACTCAGGCAGCTACTAGCTGCTTTGGCCAACGTTGACAAATAAAATGGCACAGTCCTGATGTTACCAAACCACATGGCAGGGCATTAATTCAAGTCCACTGTAAGTCCTAAGGTCGTCAGAGCATGGCAGACTGTTGAACAACAATACAGCTACATGTAGGGTTCAAGTGTGCCATAAGCTAGAGACCATTCCCCAAGGCTTCTCCTTAAATACAGGAAACAGACCACATCCCTAAGGCAGCGACTCAGCTGCTCACAGTAGATTCCACCATGGAGTGGATTACCAGTTTCATGGGGAATACTACATTCAGCTGCCCAGCCACTCAACCAGACCTAACCAAGCTGACACACAAACTGAACTACCACAATTCCACTCCTTGTCAACTTGGCACCTGTACAGTTCTTCATTGGGTGGCATCTGTACAGATCTCTCTCACTGGGTGGCTCCAGTACCCTAGTTCCTCTAAGTGGCGACCTCACCCCCTTGGCATGACAGGCCCCATCCTCTCCCTCTTGAGCATGGCAGCCCTGCCCCCTCAGTCTGGGGCAGTGGCTATGACTCCATCCTACTAGCTCATATGAATGAGCAGGCCCTTACTCCATAACCAAGTTAGTGAAAGTCTGGCTTTTTGAAACTTATGGGGCTGTGGTGGTTCCACCCCTAAAGGCATGGTCCTACCCTTTGAGGCTAAGGCAGCTCTGCTTCCCATTTCCTTGGTCTCTCCGCTTCTACCAATTAATGCCGAAGGCAACCCACTCTGCCGGAAATCTTCCTGCCCCCAAAGCATTCAGCTTTCTTGCTCCGTGGGCCAGCCAACCTGCTACTCAATTTCATGCTTGTCTTTTCTACCAATTATCACATGAAGGCAACCCACTCCATCAGGAAGCCGCCTAACCAAAGGCATCAAGCGTTCTCCTCCATGGGCTGGTAAGGCTGTCGCTGTCTCATGCTGGTGCTCTCAGCTCTGGTCCTGCCAGCTCTGTTCCTGCTATCTCTCATGCCACATATCAGGGTCTCTCTGCCAGTGTCTTGGGTCAAGGATGCACTCCACTCCTGTTCCCACATTTTAGGTATCTGTCAGAGCAGCACCCCACTCTCTCAGTACCATATTCGGTTCTGGTTACCTAGTGCCACTCTGACAGGAAATATACCACAAATGGGATGATCTTATCAAACAGGAGTTTAATCTTACAATTTGGAGGTTTGAAGTCCAACTTCGAAGTGCCAGCCTCTAGGGGATATGTGAAAGCCCTTCAATCTTGGGCTTCAGCTCTGCTTCTTGCTCCTGGCTCACTGAAGCTAGAAAGCCCAAGGTCAACAAATAAAATGGCATAGTCCTGATGTTACCAAATCACATGGCAGGCCATAAATTCAAGTCCACTATAGGTCCCAAGGTCGGCAAATCGTATGTATTTTATTTTCTGCATTTAAAACATTTTGAGAAGCATACAGGATTTACCAGGCTATCAAAAGAATCTATGTTGTTGTTGTTGTTATGTGCCGTTGAGTTGGACCGAATCATAGCGACCCTTCCTTGGGTTTCCAAGGTGATATCACTATGGAAGTAGATTGCCCAACCTTCCTTCCAAGGAGTGGCTGGTGGGTTTGAACCGCCAACCTTCTGTTAGCAGTCAAGTGCCTTAGGCACTACGCTACCAGAGCTCCTAAAGAATCTATAGCACACAAAAAAAGTAATCTATAGGCACAAAAAAATATTAACAGCCCCTATAAAACCCTGTGAATTTTAGCTCTAAAATTTTATGAATCTACCATATAACACACAAAAATCAATAAAAATAATACATTCCATCATCTACATTTTTGTCCAAAGCTAATGTAAGCTGTGATAGTTAAGTAGGAAGGTGGGCCACCTATTTCAGGACATGGTGTAAAGAACACTTCAGATATATCAGAATACTGAGTTCTAACCATGTGATGGCCCTGATGCCTGAGGGAAATCATTTTACCTCTTTGTGCATCAATTTCCTTATATGACCTGCTTTTTATTTAGCTTAAACATTCTTTGTAACAGAAAACTTATACAAACATACTAATCATAAATATATATATATATATACACTATTAAATGACACTTAAAAAATGTAAGAAGACTTATCAGTCTGAAATATATTAAAACCCTATAAATGACTGCTTGGTTCCTACGTTTTGAATGGGAATAGGCAACATGAGGACAGGAGGACAGGAAGGGGACGTAAAACTTCTGAAGAGTAAAAGAAGTAAGACAGGAGAGGTTGAAGTCATCAATGTTTTATGTGTCAAATTCACTGCTACTATCATCTAATCTTTTGTTTCTTAATTAATTAAGGACAATAAAAAGAATGGGTCCCCAATAAAGTGAAGTTTAGCAAGAAACTCTGCCACTGAGTAAGGGGATAAAATCACAATAGTTCAAATGATAGTTTTGCAAACAAAGCTAGTAGCATTATACTACCAGTTAACATCAAGTCGATTCCAACTCATGGCAATCAGAGACCAAGAAATACACAATGAATAAGCACCAATGCACAAAACAGTGTTTGCAAAACAGTCTTGGCTTTTAGGAAGAAACTGGACTGAAATTTAGAGACCCAAATTCTATTTCTAGAGCTTTGCTACTAAACCAAGCAATATAACATAGTTACATCAATTTATTCTTTCTGAAAATGAGGAAAAAACTATCTCTAAGTTTTCCAGTTGCCAAATTCTAATCCTTTTACCTGTGCACAGAGATAAATTCTTAAGAACTAATCCAAGTATGTTAGTTAATGAAATAAAGACACCTCTAGGTGTAAGGTACACATACCATACTCCTTACTCCCCAACATGACTGGGTTCCAAACCCAGGTTGTTTGTGAAAATAGGCATTACGTGAAAATGGAGGATGGCTGCATTAAAAAAATCACAAAATGGAGGATGATTGCATCATTATATAACTTCCAAATTACATCATTACATAACTTTCAAACCACTGAGAATAATGACCCAGCCAAATTGGCACATAACCTTAACCAACACAGCCAGTATTAACCTTGCCTAGCACGTTGGTGTTTGTTACTGCCAGACTTTAGGCTTTGCTAACGCACAAAGCAGGAGCTCTAGTAGTGTAGTGCCTAAGGAACTTGACTGCTGACCAGAAGGCTGGTGGTTCAAACCCACCAGCCACTCCTCAGAAGGAAGGCTGGGCAATCTACTTCCATAGTGATATTGCCTCAGAAACCCAAGGAGGGGTCACTATGAGTCAGGCCTGACTCCACGGCATATAACAACAACAACAACGCAAAGCAGCTGGATAGTTTTTTTTTTTTTTTTTTTTACTACTGTCATAAAAGCAAAATGCCAGATAATGAGACAGTCAGTAAGCGAAGAGTAGGCATATGTTTATGACACAGATCCTCAAGACAGATATATACAGTATAAGGCATACTGTAAAAATATACAAAATAAAGGTAAAACACACAAAATTTTTATTATTAAAATCATATTTCAGAGGGAAAGGTCAATCATCACCACCACTACTGTTAATCTATCCTTAAAAAATACTGATATTTACACTGGTAATTTTCAAGACTTGCTACTGAGGTTCTAGATAATGAATTCTCTCTTCCTTGAATTCTTAAATTAAGAATGACAGATCTGTCAAAAGGGGAGTTCTTTTTCTCTACCAGAGGTTTTACTAAAAACGTGTCATCGTGTTCCTTTCTTTTTGCAAGATTCTGCATTTGAAATATTAGCTCTTTAAATTCTTCAGTGGAATTTCAAAAAAGAATCATAGGAAATGATTATTATTTAAAACAAATTTTAAATCTTATTTATTAACACAAGTATAATCTTGGAGAAATTCCACTAACTACATGCTAGGCTTTCAATTCAACATATTACTAAAAGCTTTTAGGAAAATACTAAACTAACTTTGAGTACGTCTACTGAACCCATATTAAAGCAAACATTTCCCTGTTTTTCTAAAATACTAGCCATTTTTTTAACCTATAGACAGTAAAAATGACCTTATTCTCAAGAAAAACATTACCAAATCAGCTTATAACTGACAATTAATATTTTAAAACAACAATGCACTCATAAAAAATGAAGACTCTCTGAAATCCTTAACATAAGCTAGTATAATTAAGATGGAATTGTTTAATAAGCAAAATTAATAAAAAAAATTTTCCCTCTAAACACCTTTAGGTGTATAGTAGCTGTTTACTTTCAATAAAAAATAATTTCAAGGGTACATAATGTATATTGAAAAAGCTTGCTCTAATTCTGAGTAACAAAAAATTTTAACATTTTGGTGATATAATAGGTAGGTGGCAAAGAACATCAAAAAGAGCCCATGTCAGAAGTTCTAGGTTCTGGTTGCTAGTTCTGACACTAAGAAATGAAGTGACCTCTTTATATCTTGATTTTCTTATTTGTAAAGAGAGAGAAACTGGAAAAATCTGTAAGGTCTCATTCCAATGCCTCATATATCAATACTCTTATGTTCAAGTTTTTAGCTAACTGAAAACAGAAGGGAAAACTGAACTAGCCCCTCTGGCCCACAAGACTATTTTTTCTCAAGAAAAACTTCAGTCTTATTTTCTTAATTCCTTCCAAGCAAAAAAATAAAAATACAATAAAAGGAGACATGTTTAGTGTTTGTGCACCTTCTAATCAGATACTATTAATCATTTCTTGTAAAATTAAATTACCTACCTCACTGAGGTGTTGTGAGGATTAATTCATTAGTGTTTCTAAAGCACTTTGAGATCCTCAGGTCAAAGGCGCTATAGAAGTGCAAAGTAGTAGTATTATTACTAGATTCTTTTGCTTATTTAAGGAATTTCACAATCCTTTAAAACCTAACTTTAAAAAACCTAACTGTTAGGATTTGTAAACCCTGCAATTTATCCATATTTTAACTCTTTAAAAATGTATCATAGATAGACAGGGACAGGATGTTTCAAAACAAATACAGATTTCCCCTAGTATCCAAAAGTAGTGTTCCTGTGAAACCTTTAGTAAGCCACAACAGCGTAAAGTCTTTGAAGAAGAAATTACCATTAATTTGTACAGCAAAAATTTTTTTTTAGCTTCCAGACCCCCAAAATAGCCTACCAAATCATACCAAATACCACATAAAACCTAAATTAACACTAACATATAGTGTTCACAGATACAGTTCAAAACTATGGCGGCTTGATGCTGATAAGATTTCTCCGGGAAGGAGCTTGGCAATACCATTCTCGCTGCTCAGGGGGTATGCGCTGCCTCTGTAACATCTCAGCTGAAAAACAAACACTGACAGCTAGTTCACTGTTCTGTCTTTTTTCCACAAAACTGAAAATCCTCCTCAGATTTCTTCTGGTGAGTGAAAACAGGTACTAATGTAGGTCTTTTGTAAAAACAAAGTGGTGTAAAGTGAACTTTCAAAAAGCAGGGGATACCTGTAATTTTAAAGATTTAACTGTGATCTATAATATAGAGGGCTAGAATAAGGGAAAATCTAGTATTACAGACTTTGTGTAGCACAAAATTTCAGTGAGAAATCTTGCCATTTGTATTTAGAAGTGTGCCTAAATTATATCAAAAATACAAAACAAAAACCCACTTTAATTACAGATTCTGCAATGAGAAATTGCTTTCTTCAAGGAGAAAGGGAAATCATTTTCAAATCAACTCCAATTTAAAAGCTGGAATTCAGCTTATAAATTACATTACATGCATATACATGCAACCATCATTTAAGCTTTTATTTTAAAATAATTAAAAAAACACCATTAGTATGAACTGACAACAATTGAGCATTTACTTTAAACTAGCCTCCCACCCCCAATTACACAAAGTAAACTAAGCATTGAAAAGCAGTCAAAACAACTTTGCTTTAAGGAGTTTTAAGAGAAAAATTACAACTGAGGGCTAAGGCTTCAAAAAGCATGTTATAATCCTGAATTATTCAACCACTTCCCAAACCTTCCCTAGCCAAGTATTTTTACAATTAAAGTTTCATATTTTTAAATAAAAACACACACACACACACACGTACAACCATAAGGCTAAGAAAACCAGAGCTATCTCTACATTAGATATTATACTTGATAAACAGACACTTCTTTAAAAATATGTCAACATCTTCTGGTGTAAATGAGATTCTCCAGTGCAATATAAGTTCCAATGCCTAGATCAAACTGAAATTTAGATATTAAACTTTAAACTCTTACCTCCTGCTCCTGCTGAAAGATGACGACTCTACCACCTTTATCTCCTGTTGCTAGCAATTCTCCAGAATGATTAAATTCTACTGTAGAAATTATATCTGCTGTATGATTGAAACAAAAACAAGTCGTTAGTTTTTCTTTCCCAACTCATTGGTTTCAGAACTTAGCATTCTTTCCAGAATAAATCAAATGAAACTGTTTTAGCAAAAAGGAATATAATAAATAATGCTAGTAGTAAGCACACTGGTGGCATAGTGCCTAAGGCTTTTACTGCTAACCAGAAGGCTGGTGGTTCAAACCCACCAGCCACTCCTCAGAAGGAAGGCTGGGCAATCTACTTCCGTAGAGATACCACCTCGGAAACCCAAAGAGGGGTGGCTATGAGTTGGAATTGACTAAACAGCAGTGCGCTTTGAGTAGTTTACTAACATCTCATTACATGTGTAAATGAAAAGAAGCTAGCAATTTGTGAAACATTCTATGTTGGCATCACTAAATATTTAGTAATTATATTTCTGGTTATACTTTTGATAAATTTATGTATGTAAACCCAGAGGTGACCTATAAAAAAAAATCAAGGCAGATATTGCTAAAATAGTGAACTATTTAAAATGTAAAAATTATTTCAGGTAGAATCCTGTTATTAATTCATAAATTCAAATAAAAACTTGCTAATAGAGCACATTTATATCAGAAACACTATGTGCAGTACGCCTTCAATATGTACAGCTCTTCTTGTAACTTCCATGCATGACTAAAATCAATCATGGTACACTCAAAGTTGATGTTAACTTCACAGTCAAGTTCAAATAAAATAGTAGGGCTTTTCCCTTTGGTTTCTGACACAAGAGACATTTTACTAAGAAAAAAGTGTAAGTTATAGAATTGGGCATTAAGATGAAGCAATTAAATCATTACTACCAGTTTTCTAGTACAACTTTCAGCCAAATTAGAAAACACCTATCATATATGCATTTTAAACAATAAACCTTTCCTTTCTGTAATGGAAGAGTCACCTTCTGGTGTACAGAAGTCCACTATTAAGAATTTAATAATCTGACTTTATATACTAAATCTGTTGACACTGAATTGATTCTGACTCAGCAACCCTACAGGGCAGAGTAGAACTGGCACATAAGATTTCCAAGGCTGCAAATCTTTATGTAAGCAGACTGCCTCATCTTTCTCCCGTGGAGTGGCTGGTGGGTCTGAACTGCTGACCTTTTGGTTAGCAGCTGAGCTTAACCATTGCATCACCAAGATTCCTTCACTTTATATATTAGGAACACTATACACCCTAAAAGGAGGTCTTGTGGCACACTGCCTAAGGCATCTGACGGCTAACCAGAAGGCTAGCAGTTCAAACACACCAGCCAGTCTGTGGAAGGAAGATGGAGCAATCACTAAGTTTCAGTGGGGGTTGGCAAGAGTCAGAACCAACTCGATGGCAGTGAGTTTGGGTTTTTCTTTGTTTGTTTGTTGTTATATACCTTAAATTTTTAAAAACTTCTCTAGAAATTATTTTAAAATTGTATTTTATCTATAATCTATGAGCACTGCATTTTATAATTTTCTCTTTAGTACTTTTAAAAATCCAGCTTGATTTTGGAATGTTTTCTTTGCCTCTTCTATTGTCTAGGTCCCAGGTTCTTAATCTTTTTGAACTTTCTGAACTTTCTGCTTTATTTTCTCTCCTAAAAAATTGCACATACTAAAGTACACACAAAATTTTGCATGATTTCAGAGTGTATGAACAGCACCCTACCTCTAAGTTAAGAATCTTGACCCACATTGCTTGGTCACAGCCAGCTACCCAGAGCGACTGAGTAGTTGATCCTGCGGGCTTGGGACCATAGTCGCAGGGGACATCAAGCTCAATTGGCATAACATACTATACAAAACATTATTCCACCTCCTACTTTGGCGAGTAGCGACTGGGATCTTAAAAGCTAGCAAGCTGCCATCTAGATGCAACAATGGGTGTCTCCTCGTCAAGAAG
>NW_006921640.1:10352498-10463662 GCF_000298275.1 Orycteropus afer afer
AAAAAAAAAAAAAAAAAGAATCTTGACCCAGAATGACTATAGTACCAAGAAAAAGTAAATATAGTGTTTACACTGCATGTATATGTAGCACAGTGTTGTAAAGCAGAATATATTGGATAATTCTGTAAAGCCACACATCAGTAAGTATTTAGTAGCCACTGTATTATTTGCTTACTACTGCACTGAGCTCTGTAGTGACTATAATAAAGGTTTAAAAACACACAATGTCCCTGCACTTAAAGCATATCAGATTATAGAGAGAGTAAAATAAGTAGGAGTGAACATTGGACAGAACATAAAACAGCCACATTTTATTTGGACAGAACATAAAACAGCCACATTTTATTTGAAGGTTAGATTATAAAATTTGGGAATAAGGCAAAAACCACACACATTCAAAGTATCTTTAAATTATCCTTCAGACAAATATTACCTGGAGTATGCAAATTATAAGTTCAGATCAGGCAATTTTTCCTACAGCATTAGTAGTTTACTGGTTCTTTGGCTGACCAACAAATGAAGTAGTTAATTTGAATACATCACACTGACTAAAAAATAAGGATCCCTGGTGATGCAGTGGTTAAGCACTCACCGCTAACTCTAAGGCCAGAGGTTCAAACCCACTAGAGCAAGTAAGTTGGCAGGAAAAAGATGTGACAGTCAGATTCTGAAAATACTACAACCTTGGAAACCCAGCTCTACTCTGTTCTATCTGGTCACCATGAGTAAGAACTGACTTGCCAGCAGGGTCTGGTTTATTGATTTGGAAGCTAAAATAAGAATCTTTGAACTCTACAATATGGTCTCAGTTTAGTGAAATGCTCACACCTGACACTAACAACAGATTTAGTCTCCTGTTTACTCAAAGGAATATTCTGAAAGCAGAATTCCTTCAGTATTTCAATTGCTTCATCTTTCTCCAGGTCCAAATTGTTGCATTCACCTAAGTTAAATACATTGCAACTCTTGTTAGGTAGATGATGAGTTGTTACAGCTAAAATTTAGTAAGGGATATATTAACGATCAACATATGACTTCTTTGCTGACCAGAAGTGAAAAGTAGGGAGCTCTGGTAGCAGAGTGGCTAAGGCACTTGACTGCTAACCAGAAGGCTGGCAGTTCAAACCCACCAGCCACTCCTCAGAAAGAAGATGGGGCAATCTACTTCCACAGTGATACTGCCTCGGAAACCCAAGGAGGGGTCGCTATGAGTCGGGTCCAACTTGATGGCACATACAACAACAACAACAACAGTGAAAAGTAAGGAGTTCTGGTGGCATAGTGCCTAAGGCATTTGACTGCTAACCAGAAGGTTGGCAGTTCAAACCTACCAGCCACTCCATGGAAGGAAGACTGGGCAATCTACTTCCATAAAGATATACCACCTCAGAAAGCCAAAAGGGGTCACTGAGTCAGAACAGACTTGATGGTAGTGAGTTTTTGTTGTTGTTGTTGTTTAGTGAAAAGTATAGGTGTGTGTAAGTGTGGCGCAGGATGGACTCAATTTCTAATAGGGGAGAAATCTTTATCTTCCTTCAGTGAATTGGACAGCAGAAAACCTAGAGATGATTAAGTCAGTAAGAAGATAATTACAGTAAAAAGGATTAAAGAGATTTTGGATTTAGGGATGAAAGGGATGGAGATTCCACACCTATATTATTTTTATAAGACAGATAAAGTAACAAAGCAACAGACAGAGTAAAATTGAAGATATAATACTGACTCGTTTACCTAGTGGTTGCAGAATATATGGTGGGGAGGGAAAAACAGAGAAACCTGTGGAGGTGGGAGGAAGAGAAAGAGAAAGACACTTTAAGACATATGTTCAAATGTTTTACTTCTTAGGACAGGGACAGTTGTTTTATGATGGGAATTCAAGAGTAAAGTGATGATGTATGTGTCCAGTAGTGAACCAGCTATGTGGCAAAGATATCAAGATTTTCCTTTTCATCTTTTTTAAAGACAACTAGAAATTAAAAAGGGGGGAGAGCGGAAAGGATAGGACAGGGACAAGGTAAAAGAAGAGGACAAAACTTAAATCTGAACTTTTGAAATAAAACTGCCTTCTTCCAAAATGAAAGTCTTAACATATTTTGGTTTTATTATTCCTGATTTCTGCCACTCTACCAAATCAAAGTAATTCACTTCAGCATTATCCACAAAGGTCTAAACAATTTAATTCTCACATTTGCAGAAATGTTTTCACTGCTTAGACAAAAAAGGTCAATTACAGACAAGGAAGCACACCACTTAAACTTCAAATTTAACCAAAGGAATCCTGAATCTACAACTAAATTCTAATTTAGTTTAAATCAAATCAGGGAAGCAAAAATGGAAATCCAGTACTTTCGACCTTGCAGCTCTAATAAAATAAATAAACTAGATGAAGATGTTTTATAAAATTATATAATAAAAATATAGCAGTAATACATGTATTTATTTATACTCCTACTAATTTTTGAAACATGAATTAACAAATACTCTGACAGGAATACTGTCAATATTTACAAGCCAAAATAACCTCACTCAATGAAAGGGATTCAAGTAGCACTGTACTTAAATGAAGTTCCTGGGTGGTACAAACAGGTAAGCACTAGATTACTAGCTAAGAGGCTGGCAGTCTGAACTCACCACCCAGAAGCACCTCCGAAGACACGTCTGGTGATCTACTTCCAAAAGGTCACAGCCTTAAAAGACCTAAGGAGCAGTTCTACTCTGCACACATTGGGTCACCATTAGTAGAAACTGCTTCCACAGCAATTAATAAAACATAACATTGTACTTACACTTTTCTACCCCTTCTGAAAGATTAAAATTTAAGTGAACATAAAACCTTTGCTAATTAAGTGCTGTAATCAGGAGGTATCTCTCCTTTTCCTAAGTTTCTAAATCCTTAAGATGCACCTTTGAGGCAGGACTGCTAGGATCATCTCCTTTTTAATTAATTATTACTATTCATCAACTGGGAGCTCTGATAGCATAGTGCCTAAGGCACTGGACTGCTAACCAGAAGGCTGGTGGTTCAAACCCACCAGCCACTCCTCACAAGGAAGATGGGGCAATCTACTTCCATAGTGATACTGCCTCGGAAACCCAAGGAGGGGTTGCTATGAGTCGGGTCTGACTTGACGGCACATAACAACAACAACAACAACAATTCATCAACAAGCGCAAGTCAGTTTCAGTTTAGATGCTATACACTACAGACATCAGCTTTGACACTTCACCCTTATGCCTTGCTGAGTTCTGAAGCCACCAGTATGACCTAACTTTTCCCTATTACCAAACCCAACCCATAGCTGTTAAGCTGACTGCAACTTGTAGTGACGCTGTAGGACAGAGTAGAACTGTGCCCCCCACAGGGTTTCCAAGGCTGTAAATCTTTTATGGAAGCAGATTGCCACATCCTTCTTCTGCAGTGATTGGTGAATTTCAACTGCTGACCTTTTGGTTAGCAGCTGAATGCCTTAACCACTGTGCCAAAGCTCCTTCACTAGCCATTAAACTCACTGCCATCAAGTCGGTTCCAACTCAAAGCAACCCCTGCTTGGGTTTCTGAGACGGTATCTCTATGGAATTAGGTTGCCCAATCTTCCTTCTGAGGAGTGGCTGGTGGGTTTGAACTGCCAGCCTTCTGGTTAGGAGTCAAATGCCTTAGGCACTATGCTACCAGAGTTAAGAGATCAAAGCAATGAGATAGCATCTCACCCTAGCAATAATAGCAAAGTTCAAAAGACAGAAAACAACAAAATGTGGCAAAGATAAACTGTGGCTGAACTCTCATGCACTGGTGGTGGGACTGTAAAATGATGCAACCACTGTGGAAAAACTGTATGGCACACTTCCTTAAAATTGGAAGTAAAAATACCACTTGATCTAGCTATTCCATTACTAGGTATATGTCCTAGAGAAATAAGAGCCAGAACACAAATAGATACATGCACATTCATGTTCACTGCAGCATTATTCACAGAGATGGAAACAACCTAAGTGTCCATCAAAGGCTGAATGGATCAACACACTGTGGTACACATACACAATGGAATACTATGCCATGTTAAAGAATAATGAAGAATCTGTGAAATACCTCGTAATATGGGTGAACTTGGAGGACATTATGCTAAGTGAAACAAATGAATCATAAAAGGACAAATACTGTATTAGACCACTATTATAAAAAGTCAAGGAAAGGTTTAACTGCAGAAAGAAACATTTTTTGATGGTTACCAGGGATGGAAGGGAAGGGGAGGGAAAAAATCACTAACTAGATAATAAACATGCATTAACTTGGGTGAGGGGAAAGGCAACATATAACAAGGGGAAGACCATCACAATATCACTAAGGCAAAGGAAGACAATCAAGTTTACAAGAGTTACAAAGAACAAAGGTAATACTATCACGTACACAATCCTGCAACATGAGTAATAACAAACAGTAAGTAGACAAAGGTATGGGTAGGTGAATGGGACTACATATCCATGATCATATATAGGTTTGTTGTTGTTGTTGTTATTGGCCGTCGAGTCGGCCCCGACTCATAGCGACCCTTCCTTGGGTTTCTGATTTGGCAGAGATTATTTCTATGTATGCATTTCTATGTGCTGTAAATATATCCATGTACACAGTAGAGCAAATGGGGGGCAAAGAGATGCAAATTTCTTAGTCATAACCAAACACTTTGTGGGAATGAGTCACTGGGCTTGGGGGCTTAGTACCACAGCCTTGGCAATACATAGTCCACAAAGACAACGTTTTACACTACTGTGGTGAGCAGTGACTGGCATCTTAAGTGAATGAGCAGTCATCTAAGATGCAATTATTGGTCTCTCTCTGACCACAAGGAAAGCCTAAAAAAAAAAATCAAAGATTCAAGGAAACAATTAGTCCAAAGGACCACGTAAATCATACCCTCCACTACCCAGAGACCAGAAGAACTAGATGATACCCAACTACTACTACTGACCACTCTGAAAGGGATTACAATACAATGTCCTGACAAGAATAGAAGAAAAATATAAAACAAAATTCAAAATCCTTTAAAAAAAAAAAAAGCCAGATTTATCAGTCTGCTAGAGACTGGCTGAACTCCTGGGATTAAGGCCCTTAGAGAGCCTTCAAATCTGGAATTGAATCCATCCCCAGGGACCACCTTACAGCCAAACAATAGGCAGGCCTATAAAGTGAACAGTAACATTTCTGAAGAATGTAAATCTCAGAAAAATCAAACATGTAAGACCAAAGGGCAGAATTTGTCCAAAAACCAAGCTCACTAAGCAAGAAAAGCAAGAAAGGAGAATGGAAACAGAGAATCCAGGGAGGAAGTGGGAAGAGTGTTGTTATGTTGAGGGAACTGCAACTAATATTCCACAACAAAACATGTATACATTGTTGACTAAAAAAGGAATTTGCTCACCCTACCATTAACAGCAAAGTTAAAAAAACAGCAAATGCTAGTGAGGGTATGGAGAGACTGGAACCCTCATACACTGCTGGTACTACAAAATGGTGCAACCACTGTAGAAAGCAGTATGATGGCTTCCTTAAAAAGCTGGAAATAGAAATACCATATGATGCAGCAAACCTACAACAGACATATATCCTAGAGAAATGGGAGCTGTGACATGAACAGATACATGTACATCCATGTTCACTGCAGCACTATTCACAATAGCAAAAAGATGGAAACAGCCTAAATGCCCTTCAACAGAAGAACTGATCAACAAACTATGGTACGTATACACAATGTTAAAGAACAACGATGAATCCGTAAAACATCTCGTAATTCATAACTTGGATGAATTTAAAGGTCTTTGTGCTGAGTGAAATCAGTCAATCACAAAAGGATAAATATCATGAGACCACTATTATAAGAAAATAGTTTCATTTAAAAAAAAAAAAAAAAAAACACTTTGATAGCTAACCAGGAGTGGGTGAGGCAGGGTAAATCACTAACTGGAGGGTTGTTGTTGTTATGTGCCGTTGAGTCGGCCCCGCCTCATAGTGGTAGACGTATATTAACTTGGGTGAAGAATTAAAAAACAAAAATGAGTAGCTGCTGAGGCTACTTATGTGCAACCAAAACCTCAACAGCAACAATGACAAAAGGAAAATGCATTTGCTCTGTAAACTTTCACCCAAATCACAATAAAATAAATGAATAAAGATATAATCAGATTTTCTTGAGGGAGTGTTGGTGGTAGTTTTCTGTGTGTGTAATTTGGGTGAAAGTTGACAGAGCAAATTGGTTTTCCATTCAACAATTCATACATATTTTGTTTTGTGACCTTGATGGCAATCTCCACAAAGTAACAGTGCTCTTCTTTCTTCCTCCCTGTGATTACCATTTTCCTTCATCCTTCTTTCCTATCCCATTTCTGCTTTCTTAGCTTTATTTCTAGGCAAATGCTGCCCTTTTGATCTCGCATGGTTACTTTTTCTATATTACAGTTCACTTTATAGGCCTGTTTGGCTGAAAGTTGAGCCATGGGGGTTGAGTTCAGTTCCTGGCTTGAAGGGTGTCGAAAGGCCACAGTCTTGAGGGTTCCACCAGTCTTCATCAGATTAGTAAACCTGTTCTGTTCTGTTCTTTATGATTTTGAGTTTCGTCCCACATTTTTCTACCACTCTGTCAGAGACCTTCTATTGTGATCCTGACCTGAGAAGTTGGTAGTGGCAGCCAGGAACTATCTGGTTTCAGGGTTGTAAAGGAGTTTGCGTGGTCCATTAGTCTCATGGACTAATTGAATCCTTGCATCTGTGATTTTCTTCACTCTTTTGCTCTGGACAGGGAGAGACCATTAGTAGCACTTTAGGTGGTCACTCACAAGCTTTCTAAACTCCAGCCGCTACTCACCAAAGCACGAAGTAGAACACTGTCTTTGTGGACTGTGCCAACTGACCTTGATGTTCCCCAGACAATAGTCCTGAACACCCAGGCCCAGCGACTCATTCCCTTAAGGTGTTTAGTTGTGAGTGAGACATTTCACCATTTTGCTCCCTATGCTCTCTACTAAATATGTATTTGCAGCACATATAAATACATAGGTAAAAATATCCCGTCAAACCTATAGATATACCTGTGGGTGTAATCCAATTTGCCTTCCCACCCATTAGATTTTTGGTAAGAAAACACAGTATTTTGACCTCTGCTGTCAAATTTTATGTGATTAATAAAACCCAAAGATTTATAATGTATTATATAATACAGATTTCTTATTTCTTTCACTCATTAACAGTCAGCACTTGGGTTTCACCTTAAGAAGGTGAAATAATTGCTTTCTTTTGGGGATAGGATGGTAGTGGGAGGAGAACGATGACATCAATGTTAAAGGTCTATTTTTACTTCATTAAGCACACAGTGTCATCACTTTCTCTTCCCTTCCTGTCACCTATATTCAATTTTCTTTTTTATGTGATATAAAAAAAACAGAATAGGACATAATCAGACAAGGACTCAAAAATATAAAACATGCTTAGTATAAAAATCTGGCAAAGGAAACGCACAGGCGGTATATATAAATGACAGTAAGTAACAGTAATCAATTTATAATTGTGATAAGTTAAACAACAAAATTATTACTAGCCCTAATTCTCTAAATACTTTAGCTCTTGCATTTTGAGGCATTGTTATGGGGTTACTCATTATAATTCCATTTCAGGACTGTGTCCCAAATAAATAATTTGAAAGAAACAAATGAGAACTAGTACTTACTGACAGGGTTTTGATTATATTATCTACATTATGGAAAACTGAAAATATTTCAAATACATAGTAATTAAGACACATAAAAGTAACCTCCACTACAGGAACTGGAAAACTATGGCCTACCATTTGTTTTTGTAATAACGTTTCATTGGAATCCAGTCCCACTCGATGTTGTTATCTATGGCTGCTTTCACTCTGTCAGAACAGGGTTGAAAAGTTGAGATAGACTGAAAATACCATGTAGCCTGCTTTTGAGAAAGGCACTGTTGTTATTTTAGTATATATTCTTCCAAAGTTTGCCCACATGTACTTGTTGTACATGTTTAGTATGAAAAAGAACAGATCTATTTGTATTGAAAAAGGATGCTGTCCATAATACATTAAGACAACTTAAAAAAAAAGTTACAAAATGTGTTCAGTATTATTTGTATAAAAATCAGGAAATTATGGAATAGTTACAAGAGTTTAGGTAGGGAGACAAGATAACATATTTGATAGCCACTGGCAAAATAGTTAACAGTGGACAACTTAAAAGGCAAATCTCTACAAGGAGAGTGATGAGATATCCCTATACACCATTCAAATGACTAAGATGAAACAGAAACAAAAACAAACTCCACAAGAATCAAATGATTAATATCTAGCACAAAAACTGTGCAACTGGAACTCTCACATACTGCTGGTGGGAAGACAACACGGCAAAACCACTTTAGAAAAAAGTTAAAACACTTATCACGCAACCCAGCAATCTCACACTAGACCTTTGCCCAAGTGAAAGAAAACTTTGTTCACATAAAAAACTGTACGGAAATGTTCATAGAAGCTTCACCTGTAGTTGTCTAAATCTGGAAATGACTCTCAACTGGGGTGTGAATAAACAAAATGTGGTATATACATACAATGAAATACCACTTAGGAATAAAAAGTAACAAACTATTGATACAATATGGATAAATCTCATTATATACTAAGTCATAGAAGCCAGATTCAGAAGGTTATACATATACTACATGATTCCATTTATATGACATTTTGGAAAAGGTTTTTTTAAAAAAAAAAAACTACAGGGGCAGAAAACAGGTTAGTGGTTGCTAGGGGCTATGAGTGGGATAGTGGTTGGGCTTTAAAGGAAACTTTGGCTACAACGGGGCATGGGGGAACTTTTCAGGCTAATGGAATCATTTCTTATTTTAATTGTGATAGTGGCTATATGACTATATACTTTTGCCAAACCTTGAAGAGTGAATTTTACTGTATTGTAAATTATGCAATCAACATCAATCCAGATATTGAAACTACATTAAAACACCAAACTCACTGCCATCGTGTCAATTCCTACTCACAGCTAACGCCATCAGGTTCCCAATGCAATCTCTGTATCTTTATGGAAGCAGACTATCTCATCTTTCTTTAGGGTAGTGGCTGTTGGGTTTGAACCGCTCATGTTTTGATTAGCAGCCAAATGGCTTAACCACCACACCACCAGAGCTCCTTGGAACCACATACTAGACATGTTAAAATTCTAATCTATTAACCATTACATAATACCTTCCTGATCCAAAACCTTCAAAGGTCCTGTAAGGATAATCTTAACATTTTGAAAGTGCTGCCTGGCTCAGTTTTCTCCATAATATGAATGCTTCCCGTAACTATACTATCTTACTTTCAGCTCAGTAGCAGCTATGAAATTCTCCTGTAAGGCTAATGTTTTAAACCTTCCATATAAATAGTGAAGTCCACCCTCACTCTACCTTCCTTAGATTGAGAGTATTTTTTAGTTTTCCCAAAATACCTTTTTTCTCTCTCCTAACACCTTAGCTGTTCTATATTTGGTCCACCAGAAAGTAAAAAATTAAATTCATAACACATCTCTAGAGAGGTAGAAATCCACCAAAAGGATAATAAATAAGAGATTTAAAAGAAAAGTACTTTTGCATAACAATTAAAGATACACAGAAGAGGAAAAATACTTGTAAACATGGCAAAGAGTTAGTTTAAATATTTTTAAAAACAGTTGATACAACATCAGAGGACAACTCACAGGATACTTGTAAAATGTAAGGGTATGCCCAGTCTAAATAAAATAAATTTTAAAAATAAAAAGTAAGATATTATGTTCTCTCTCTTAACTAGAGGAAAAATTACTCAGCTATATTATAGACAACAGTGTATATCATCACAACCTTTTGGAAAACTATTTCACAACCTACAGCAAAAGCCAAAAAGGATCCACTCTTCCAACTTTGTTAATTCTAAAAGTTGTCCTCTATTTAAATAACCTAAAATTACAAAACAAAAACCATGCATAAAAACTCTCCCCCTAACATCTTACTATAAAATGTTAGAGAAATAAAAGAAACATCAAATGTACTTAGTCTACCAATATCCTCTCTTCCACATTTTGCTCTAATTTTTCCTGAAACTCCTCCCTTTTTACTTCTTTCCCAACAAGACCTGACTCTTCATTACCCATCATGCAAGGACAAGACACTGGAGGATGTAGTCTCAGCTCAGCTATTAATAATATGACTGAGTAAATTTATTAAGTTCAATTTCTTCATTTGCAAATAAATACAGATAGATGCTCTCTCTCAGAGCATTTATACTTCAGAGACACTTAATACACCTAGGGGAGAAACTAAAACAGAATAATGGCTGGAGAGAAGTAATATGCTTGTACCAGGAAGCGCTTTATATGATAAAGACCTGGAGGGACAACACATCTGCAAGAGCTGGGAAACTACAGTCATTCTTCCACTAGAGATCTCACTCTGATAAAAATGGATATTGGATTTATCCTTTTCATCCTAGAATTCATCAACAGTACTAATTTAATGACAGATACTTTCAGTAACTTCCAAGCCAATCAGCAATGGAGAAATCAGAATGGAATTGAGACAATGAGACAATTCTGCTCTGCTCAACTAGTCCCACAGCTACAACAGAAAATGGCACCAGAAAATAGGTGCCATCTATCACTACTATACTTATATGAGATGGAATTTTTGACTTTTATGCATGAAAGTCAGAAGCTACTTATAAACCAACTAATAATATATTTATATGTAACAAAAAGGTCTCCTCCCCTTTTTAAACCTTCCTGAACAAAAGCCATACATACAGAAGAGTTACTGAGTTGAAACTTCGTTTTCCCTGAACCTTTAATTTTAGGCAGCTTTGGCTTTACAGAACAGTTGCAAAGATATACAGAGTTCTTGTATGTCCCTCACCAGGTTTCTACTGTTTACACCTTATTTACTGTGATACAATTATTGCAACTAAAGAACCAACACTAGAATATTACCAACTAAACTTCACACTATTCACATTAGTTTCTTCCTAATGCTCTTTTTCTGTTCCCAGGCTACTATTTCACATTAAGTCAGAAGTTTCCTTAGCTTTCTCTGGTCTGTGACAGTTTCTCAGACTTTCCTTGTTTTTGATGCCTTCTGACACTTTTGAGGAGTACAGGTTTCCCTCGCCATTCTAAAGTAGAGCATTTCTGTGACATTTTTGGAGGCTGAAATGGTGTGAAGGGAAGAAGCAATTACCATTAATTTACATGGAAAAAAGTTTTGAGTGTTCACAGATGCCAAAGATAACCTGCCAAACCATACCAAGTAACACATGAAACCTAAAATATAGTAAAAGCAGTAAGGATATAAATATACAACCTATACAAAGTAGAAATAATGTATATACAGTGTAGTGCCTGGGGAAGGAGCTTGGCGATGCCACTCTCACTGCTATGGCTTGCAGCAAAACAAATGCTAAACCCTAGTTTTGATTTTTTTTTCCCTTGGAAAAGTGAAAATCCTCTTCAAATTTCTTTAAGTTAGCGAAAACAGGTATTAATAAAATAATGTAGATCTTTTATAAAAGCAAATGGCATAAACTTTCAAAAGGGAGCTCTGGTAGCACAGTGCCTAAGGCACTTGACTGCTAACCAGAAAGCTGGTGTTCAAACCCACCAGCCACCCCTCGGAAGGAAGATGGGGCAATATACTTCCGTAGTGATACTCCCTCAGAAACCCAAGGAGGGGTTGCTACGAGTCGGGTCCGACTCGATGGCACATAACAACAACAACAACATACACTTTCAAAAGTGGAGGATACTTGCAATGGTCAGATGCTTTGCAGTATATCCCTCAATGTGGGATTGTGAGATATTTTTCTCATGGCCACACTGTAATTACAAGTTCGGGTCAAAAAGACCAGAGATGAAGTGCCATTCTCTTCACATCATATCAAAAGTACATGCTATCATATGACTTATCGATGATAACCTAGTTTTCCTAAACAAGGTAATGTTTGTCAGGTTTCTCCATTATAAAATTATTCCCCCACCCCCTGGTTCCTACTCTTTGGAAGAAGTTCACTCAGCACAGCCCATATGGGGGGCAGCGGTGTCCTTAAACGCCACCTCTTTGGGGGGGGAAGGGCAGTGCAGTTATTTAAAATATTTCTAATTCTTCTGTATGGGAAAGTTGTATCTTCTCCCCCCATTTAATCATTATTTGTATCAATATGGACTTATGGATATTTACCTCACACTATGGGTTATAATCTAACATTGTATCAAATGATATATAGGGTTGCTATGAATGTTAAACCATAACGAACTCTTATCCTTGGAGAGCACCAAATAAGAGTAAGATTTCCTAGAACAGATTTCTCACTTGATCAGATGAGGTTCTAAAAGATAATAAACAGCATATTTAACTTTCTTAGAAGTTCTTACATTAGCCTATAACTTGGTTTTCATCATTTAATCCTCTGGTCATTGTTCTTTTCTTTCCAGAAGTATTTTTGGGTGGCATGAAATCACAGTAAGTATACTGACTGATTACTTTTAACTTTGTTAAATACAGGGGTCTGCTGTTAAAACATTCCAGCACCTAATAGGACACTTTCAGTTCTGATTTTGATCTAGTTTATTTCAACACTTAAGGCTTACATTAAGAAGCATGCTATTTTGCTAGGATACATGATCCATTTTCATGATCCTTTCATCTTTATCTGCCCTACATAACCAACAATGACCTTACCTTTAAGGCTGGCCCCATACAGCTAATTAAAATATGATTAACCCAATTTTGTTCCCAGAAGATAACTAACAACTCCCCAATATAAGAAAACACTTCACTAGATTTTGCATCTATAAAATGTTAGTTTCTTGCTAAAGGGATAGGCTAGGGTGCATTTCTTTCTCTTCAATTTTTATTACTGTTGACCTCTAGAGGGAGCTCAAAGTTCTTGTTATTTTCCCCAAAGGTCAGACACTTCTCCCATGAAAGTATCGTGTTCAAGATTTAAGAACACTCAAGGACAAATTGTTTATACTGCCCTTTTAGGAATCTTTTTCCTAGAAACTAAATAAGGTTTGGTTTTCTGCTTACCGGGTCCTGTGAATCTTTCCTTAAATATTCTTTTTTCCTACTTGGCAGTGACCAAGGCATTATTCCAGCCTGAGAGGCTAAAGGGAGGATAGAGCTATAGGCACAGGGGCAAATGCTCAGTACTCTTGCTAGCTCCTATTTATAATGTAGCCAACCAGTGCTTCTCTACTCTTTTCACGCATGGAATACACAGAATATAGTATTTGTATGGCACAATAGTATAAAATTATAAGGCTGCTTATGTCTGCCTAAGAACTCTAGTCAGCCCATTCAGCTACCACAAGGGTTGAGGAATCCTATCTTAGCAGTTGTAACACATTCTCAGGGGCAATCTGTAGGAAAATGCATAAAGTCAGGTTTTCAAATCTCTACTTTACCACTTGTCCCTGAGAAAATAAGTCAGCTTTTTAAAGATTCAGTTTCCTCATCTTTAAATACGTACCTCATAGGCTTGCTATGAAAGCTAAATGAGCAATAAATGCAAAGACATAAGACTTGTATTGCGTACATGATAAACACATTGGTAAGTAGCAGATTTCTGCTGGGATGTGGGCTTCGTGGAAAAAAGCAGAAACTTTTAACCTTACTTGTTTCTAGGCTATTCAGGTCAATCTAGTCTAGATAAATAAAGAGGTTCTCCAAATGGTCTTAGTTTATTGAGTTTCGGCTAAAACTCAAGGTAGTAACAAACTGCCTTGCTTTGCTTCCTCTGTGCATAAACACTCAGAGGCCTCAATTAGCATGACTGGTCAAGGACAGGATTTTCTGCCTCTTCTATCTCTTGACCAAAATATCACCTTGATTTCACTATGATTTCTAACAATCAGCTTATGGAGAAATCTGCCAAGTAAGAAAGTATATGCTATTGGCCTTTATAATAAACTTTCCTCTGCCTCTGACTCAGTGAACATGTCATGTGGTACACTGAACAAAGACCACTGGCTATTGATGCTCATACAGAACCTACATTGTAATGTTGCCATGAGAGTCAGGGTCCATAAGGTAATTTCCAGTCTCCCTTCTTTTTAACTTGTTCCTTGATAATGTGATATCATGTTTGGATAAAATGGAATGGAACCATACCCTCCTGCAACAAAGAACAGAGAGATAAACAGTTGCTAATACATTTAGTCTACAGGTGTGTTCTTAACAGACAACAAGCCTTGGTATAAAAATGTTATTTACAATGTTAGGCAAAAATGCTAAATTGACTACTCATCTTCGTTAGATGCTGCTCACCAACTCTTAACTGGTTCACAATTAATAATCCCACAAAGCAAATGGTTGCCTTATCAAATCTAGTTTCTCAAGATTATATAAATAAGTAGTAAGACACAAAGCTAACACATGTTTATAACCAGAATAGGTATCTGGTTACTGGTATCTGCCTAAAATCTTTTCAAGCTACTATTATTATGACCATGCTGTAAGAACCAAAAAGCCCTTTATTGCCCATTTGTCTGGCAGTGCTGCATACAACTCAATTTTTCCTGCCCCCGACAGGATTCCTCAAGTTCATCTCCAAAGGGTCCAAAAGAAAGGAATATATAGAAGGAGGTTAAAGACCTCTAGTAGTTAAAAAAAGTGTTATACTTTATTCCAATGGCCAGAGGAAGAGTGAGTTTTAAGTAGGAATAACTGGGCAACATTTCATTCTGTTACACATAAGGTCATCATGAGGAGCCGACTTGAACTAACAATTAGATGTGCACCTTAGATTACGCAAACTGCGGTAAAGAGGACTGGAAATTAGCAGGAGGGTAGGTGGAGGGAAAACTGGAGACCAATCTGGAGTTTACACCAGAAATCTTGGTAAGCTATGATAGTGATCTGATTAGTATAGTACAATAACATTATTATAAAGAGCCAACATTTAAAATACACTTACAGTATGTCAGGATTTATTCCTCACAAGAGATGAAGAAAGAAAAGCTCTGAAGCAAATGAGGGGATAGAGTATAGAGGTTGTAAAATACATGTATGAAGCATATAAAGCAAGGCATAATTTGTAAGGTTTGGAAAGAGGAAAGATGAAAGAAAGAATAACGCCTAGGTTGTCACACTGGATGAATATACTTAATACCGTTAACAGATATTTCAAGTACATTAGTATATTTAAAAACATCTAAATGATGGTTGCAACTTCAGGTTAAAGAAAAAAGGTAAGATTACTGATGGGCTAAATCATCCAAAAGATTGATCCATAACTCGTAAACAAAACAATACATCATCTACCTACTACCAAAAAATAAACTACTTCAGAAAATTCTTTTTGCTCATTCTTCCCTTTTTTGGGATGGTAGGGGGAAATGCTTTCCCTCTCAGTTCTGGAAGGTCAGTTAGCACAAAATAATTTCCTTTGCAAAAAAAAAAGGTAATTTCCTGATCTTGTTTTCAACAGTATTTAAACTGCAATTCACTGTCTCCACTAAACTCTTTAAACAATTATATAATGTTTTCCGTATGACTCAAAATTATTTTCACATGGTTCCATTTTAAAAGATGTAATTTATTTCACAAATCTCACTGAAAGAGATTAAAGGTTTTTCCACTTACCTGGACAAAGCTTATTCCTCTGATTCTTAAAACAGGCCTTACTTTTTATAAATCTTGCCTTTTTTTGTTGTTTTGCTCATTCTTAAAAGTCACTCCCCCAACAAGTGTTTTACTAAGCATCTATTATTTCTAGGTGCTAAAGGATATAAACTCTCACTGCCACAGAGTCAAATCCAACTCACAGACCCCTCCCTGGGTTTCCAAGGCAGTATCTCTATGGAAGTAGATTGCCCAGTCTTCCTTCCGAGGGGTGGCTGGTGGGTTTGAACCACTAGTCTTCTAGTTAGCAGTCAAATGCCTTAGGCACCATGGCACAGAGCTCCCGCTAAAGGATATAAGAGTAAATGAAACAGACAAAAACCTATGTCCTCATTCATGGATCTTACATTCTAGGGATGGAGACATATTATAACAAAGTAATAATAAATACACCAGGTAGTGTAAGTACTATAAAAAGAAAAAATCCAGTAAGAAAGTAAGGGGGAAGGAGAGATACTATTTCAGGTAGGGTGGTAGAGAAAACGTCTCTGAGGTGACTAAGGGAGAAATCAAAATTCAAAAACAGAAAAAAAAAAAAGCCATGTGAACTTTTAAAGGAACTATTCCAAGCAGTGTACCAAGTTGATAAACTTGATAAAAGCAAGTGAATAAGAATAAACCAGAATAAGACAAGTAGTGGTAGAGAGGACTGGAGCATTTAGTTGAGGTCAGACTGCATAATGCCCCTGGGCTTTGTTATATGTGTGAAAATAAAGTATTAAGAGTATCTATTTTATGTTTTAAAATGATAGATCACCTATTATGCAAATGCAGTATAAAATTGGAAGAATGGTTAAGAAATTATTGCCTTAGCCTAATTAAGCAAGGGGCAATGATGGTGGTAGCTACAGAGAAATGATTTCAGAATATACTCTGAAGACAGTGCTGGCAGAACTTGTGGATGGATACAAGCATAAATTCCAAGATTTCAGAACCAAGTCAAATGGGGAAAATAGTACCGCCATTTGCTGAAAAGAGACACCCTAAAGAGAACGCAAGTATGGGGACCAAAAAAATCCATTTTGACATCTAATTTCAATCTACATTTCAACTAGATATTCAAGTAGGAATATATAAGCAGCTAGACAGATGTGAAAGGAGTTTTAAAAACAAAGAGTATTATCAGCTAACAGGAGATATTTAAAATGTGACTAAATGTGATTTCCTAGTGAGTAAGTGTAGATAAAAGAAATGTGGTCTGAGGACTGAGCCTCTCCCATATTTGAAGGATGATGATGAAGAACCAGCTAGGTAAAGGATATTGAAGGAACTGTTTGTTATCAGTGAAGTAGAAGAGATTTTCTGGAAGCCAACCAAAGAAAGTGTTTCTAAAAGGAGACTATGACGAACTGTCAAGAGATACGTAGAGATCACATAAGGTAAGGATTGAGAATTAAGCTTGGATTTGGCAACATGGAGATTTTGGGAGCAAAAGTGATTCCAGTGGATTAGTATTCCTAAAACAAAAGTTGTTTTCATGTGCTTTATTTTACAGCTGTCAGAAAGAGGAATTAAACTGTTCAGGTTGCAATCACTGTTATGACAGTCTGAAATTTGGTATATGAAGGGCAACCCTATTAGGTTTTATTTTTTGGGCCACTTTGGGCAACAGGATAGGAGAGAGTTAGACAGGACTCTGAAGTTAACTTACCATGCTCCTGAGTTACTGATTTCTCAGTTAGCTGAGTGCACTGAGAAGTATTTTTTCTTCAAGAAATGGTAGACATCTTAGTCACTGCAAGCCTGAAAAATGCCATTTTGTTTCCTTGCCTATGTGAAGGATACTTTCACAGATGTAGGATTCTTACTTTTAACAGATTTTCCTTAGAGTGCTCTAGCTGTCACTCCACCATCTTTTAGCACAGCATTAACAAAACTTTCCATGACAATGGAAATGTTCTATTCTGTACTGTCCAACACAGTAGCCACTAAGCCATATTTATATACTTAGTGAACACTTGAAATGTAGCCAGTGCAACTGAGGATCAGAATTTACTCATTTAATTTTAATTAATTAAAACTTAATAGTACTACACATGGCAACTGGAAAGGAATAGCACACAGTTCTAGCATTTACCTTTGTAATACAAATGAAACATTGACCTGATACTCCTTCCTTTGCAGCCAATCTGTTTCTTATCTGGATACTTGGATATTCATTTTTGTGTCCTAAAATCAATTTTGTGTCCCCTAGGTTCCTGGGTACAGGAGTCCTGGTGGTGCGGAGGTTAAGGGCTTAGCTGTTAACCTAAAGGCCAGCAGTTCAAACCCACTAGCCACTCCATGTTGTTGTTGTTATATGCCGTCAAGTCAGACCTGACTCACAGCGACCCCTCCTTGGGTTTCCGAGGCAGTATCACTACAGATACTCATCTTCCTTCTGAGGAGTGGCTGGTGGGTTTACACCACCAGCTTTCTGGTTAACAGTCAAGTGCCTTAGGCACTATGCTACCAGAGCTCCCAGGTACTCCATGTTGTTGTTGTTGTTATATGCCATCGAGTCGGCCCCGACTCATAGTGACCCCTCCTTGGGTTTCCGAGGCAGTATCACTACGGAAGTAGGATTGCCCAACCTTCCTTCCGAGGAGTGGCTGGTGGGTTTGAACCGCCAGCCTTCTGGTTAGCAGTCAAGTGCCTTAGGCACTATGCTACAGGTACTCCATAGAGAAAGATTTAGTTTACTTCCGTAAAGATTTACAGCCTTGGAAACCCTACATGGTAGTTCTACTCTGTTCCAAAGGGTCACTATCAGTCAGAATTAACTCGAAAGCAATGGGTATTCCTAGGTACAAAGCTTTTTTTTTTTTTTTTTTAGCTTGCTATTCACTACAGGAGGAGCTCTGGTGGCATAGTGCCTAAGGCATTTGACTACTAACCAGAAGGCTGGTGGTTCAAACCCACCAGCCACTCCTCGGATGGAAGGTTAGGCAATCTACTTCCGTAGTGATACTACCTCGGAAACCTAAGGAGAGGTTGCTATGAGTTGAGTAGACTTGAGGCAGTGAGTTTGGTTTGGTTTAGATCACTATTGGTAACTATAAGAAAATATTATTAACCTGGCTTATACCACATGTAGGTTATAGAGAATATTAAATGAGTTTCAACATGTCAAATTACTTGGCATATAATAACTACTCGAAAAATGTTAACCATATAGTCCCTGATCTGATCTCCTCTTTCTGGCTCAAAAAATTTTTTGTTATTTCTCTGACTGTATCTTTTACCTGTCTGCTTTGACCTCTCATAATTTTATTATACATTGAGGAGCTATTCTCCACATTTTCTAAACTTTTGTCCTACTTTTCATCATATTTTTTTCCTCTGAATTGCAGGAATATTCCTAATGCCCTATTGCTAGCTGCTTCCAAAGAGTCAAAAATTAAGAATCAAAATTTTCACTTAAGAATTTCTTCAGGTTCTCTTTTTTTTCTCAAATGTACATGAATTTCCTTGAGAATACCAATTAGTTCTTCACATTTCAACATTTTCTCATTTCTTGCAGTCAGTTTGTTTCACAAAAAATTATTTGCTCACACTGATCACCTTCTTTTAGACTAGTGAGTCTAAATTCTTGTTTATGGAACTTTAAAGAGAAAAGCCAGTATTTATGTAATATTGAGGACTGTGTTGGGTTCAAAGGAGCTCTGGTGGCATAGTGCCTAAGGCATTTGACTGCTAACCAGAAGGCTGGTGGTTCAAACCCACCAGCCACTCCTTGGAAGGAAGGTTGGGCAATCTACTCTTGTAGTGATACAAACAAACCAAACTCATTGCCTTCAAGTTGTATCCAACTGCCTCAGATGGGTTGCTATGAGTTGGATCTGACTCAAGGCAGTACAGTTTTTTTTTTTTTTTTTGGTGTTGGGTTCAATTAGAACACATTTAGATACAAGTCTGAAATCCTTCAGTCTCAACAAGATTGTTTACACTGTTACTTCCTGTATTAGTTCTCTATTTGCTGTCTAACAAATTACTCCAAAACCTGGCAGCTTAAAACAAACATTATCTCACAGTTTTTATGGGTCAGGAATCCTAGTGTGGTTTAGTTGGAGGCATCTGGCTCAGGGTCTTTCACAAGGTTGCAGTAAATGTGTCAGCCAGGACCACAGTCATCTCAAAGCTAGACTGGAAGATGATCCTTTGGCTACTGGTCAGATATACCAGTTCCTCGTCACATGCGCTCCATAGAAAAGTTCACAAAAATGACAGCTTGGCTTCCTTCAGAGTAAGTGGGAGGCCAACATGGAAACCAAAGCCTTTACGTAACCTATCTTGGAAGAGGTATTTCTTTACTTTTGCCATAACTGTAGAGACAAGTCACAAGGTCCAGCTACATTCATGGGGAGGAGATTACACAAGGATATGCATATCAGAAGGAAAGGATATTTGGGGGCCATCTTTGAGGCTGCCTACCATATATCCTTGGTCAGTTTATAGATTTAGTAATATATAATCAGGTAGCAGGACTGCAGGTCCCTAACCTAAAGTTTGACAGTTCAAACTCATCCAGCAGTACTATGGAAGAAAGGCCTGACCATCTATTTCAATAAAGATTATAGTCAAGAATCCATATGGAGCAGTTCTACCCTGTAACACATGCCATGAGTTGCAATCAACTCATCGCAATGGGTTTGAGTTTTGTGTTTGTTTGTTTAGCAGGGCTGTAGACCAAAGAAGGCAGCTTTAGAGCAGAAAGTTTCAACTTTGTGCTTCAAGGTTAATTTCTTTCCCGCAATCAAGGGCTGCCACCATTCTCATGATGGTCACATTCCCCTTGCATAAGAATCATTTTGAAAGCACTATTCAGCTTTTAATCCTTGACTCAAAGTACAAAACAGTACACTAACCAACTGCCCCAAGGCCCATCATGTCTCTCTCTAGCTGCTTCAAGTAGAACCCTTTATTTACTCCCAAGGAGGGTTTCCTAACCATGAAAACGAACACCAAGTTAATATTTCTCACACTGTGTTTCTCATTTGTACGGTTTCCTGCCAGAATTCTTTTTAGTTTAGTTATGGCACTCTTCCATGGTTTCCAAGGATACTGAGCTCTCTCCATTATGTGTGTTGGTCATTTCAGTGTCTGTCTGTCTGTTTTAACCCATGGGGTTAGATCACCATCCTCCACTACATGTCAACATAGCTATTTATATAAGGCACTGTAAAACACTTTAAAACTTTACAACATTCTTTAAAAGACTCCGTTTTGATAACTATGACAGGAAATGCTTGTTGGCTTTCCTAGCTGTATAATTCAACTCTATTGTTGGATAAAACAAAAGGTTTTTAATCTACATCATCAATTTCCAGGATATCTTCCATTATGGTCATTTAAGTAACTAAATTCTGCTTTCATTTCTAAAAAATGCAACTGTCACCAGACTCGGGGCTCAGTTTAAAATGTGACGAATTATCAAACCTTAGTACCCATGTCATTGTTGTACTTGCTGTCAAGTCGATTCTAACTCATTGTGACCCCATGTCTGCAGAGTGTAACTGCTCCATAGGGTCTTCAAAGTTGTAACCTTTCAGAAGCAGACTGTTAGACCTGTCTTCTGAAGTGCCTCTGAGTTGGTTTAAATCACCAACCTTATGATTAGTAGAAGCTTAACCATTTCTGCCACCCAGGCACTCCTTAGTAAGCATGCCAACACTTTAACAATATACCAAAATATTAACATATTTTAAAAAGGAATCAGAGACATGCTGCTCAGGCTAATGTGCAGAAAGTTCAAGCCGGATGACATAAGCGAACTGTCCTGAAGAAGCCCCTACAACTATGTGCCTAGTAATGGACATTCAGCACAAGGGCAAATCTTGAATGAGAATACTAATAGTATTCTAAATCACAAATCAAAATAGCCATTTTTGGTTTTACAATAAAAAGATTTTCCCCCAAACTTCTCTATCTCACCCTCATCCCTGCCTTCCTGAGGCTACAAATGAAAGGGGGTGGGGAACCAAAACCTGAACTAAGACTCCACAAATCTTCTGACCTGATAAACCAGGTACAAAGTATGTAGTCTACTATATAATCAAAATGTAGGTTCTTCGTCCTCTGTTAGTGATCACAAAGGAAACAGAATTAAGGGACTTGACACAAATTAACATCACACACACACACAAGACCACCACTTATGGTTGCACAGTAACTAATCAAGCAGCCACTCTGTCACATAAAATGGTTTCTAAATACTATTCCCTTAAAAGAACTCAAGCTCATTAGATAAATGACCTATTCCAGGTCTGAGGAAGAGAAAATCCAACTTGGAACATCTTGTGTTAGAAAAAAAGGAAATGATCAAAGAACCAATTGGGATATATAAATAGGATAAAGGAGTAGACTTGAGTCTCTCACTGACTAAACGTAAGACAATCTTAGAACTTTGACTTGGGCACCTAACAACAACATCTAACCTAGACTCTGGTGGCATAGTGCCTAAGGCATTTGACTCCTAACCAGAAAGCTGGTGGTTCAAACCCACCAGCCACTCCTCAGAAGGAAGACTGGGCAATCTACTTCTGTAGTGATACTGTCTTGGAAACCCAAGGAGGGGGCACTATGAGTCCGATCCGACTCGGCAACAGTGAGTTTGATTATTTTTTTTTTGAGTCCTAAAAATCACAAATCCACCTACAATGTAAAAATGCCACACTGGCTGAATCTTATTCCTACACCTCACCAGTATGAAAACCAAGATCAATGATGGCATGTTCTTCCAAACCATCACTGTGACTGGACTGGCTAATCTCTCCTTTCTAGCCAGGGTATGACAAAGCATTCATAATTTTGGAGAAGGGGAGCTCATACCTTTGGAGATGCACACCTACTCCTCTCCTCCATCAAATATCATCCATACAAACCAAAGCTGAAGATTTTAATTGTTACTGTTCGTATTACTACTCTAGAATTTATCCCAGTCTGCCTTAACCAATATTTTCTCTAACAGTAAAAGTTACAGTGACATTTTTACTATTTAATTTTCTAAAAAAAGTATCTAACATTAGGGGCAGCTGAGGTCGGAAGGTCAGAACACAATTTAGGAACCAGCTGGCCCAAGAATTACTAGCTGTAGCAACAGACTAACTGTTCTGCAGCGGCCACTTTCCCTTTAATCTGGCACCCACTTCCACCCTCTTAAGCAACACCACACACACCAAGTTTTAACAGGAAATATGAGTGTAAAATTCCCAAGTCACATCCTTAAAAAAAGCTACTCACCCTTCTCTTGGCCCACCTCACCCCCGCCACCTCCCGCTCAGTATTCAGTGGGCTGCTGGAACACCGAAGTGAGCCAGAGCTGACCATACAGGTGAGGGCAATACACTACGGAAGGGTGAACACCAAGACAGAAAAAATCTGGGATCCTGGATAATTTCAAGCAAAAGCAGGTTATCCACTTGAAACTGCTTTCTATATCTAGTGGGTTACATGAGAGGCATAAGCTTACAGTATTTTTGAACCACTGTTTATTAGGGTCTTTTACAACCCTGGCCTACCTCCTATTAAATCTATTAGTCTGTGTGACACTAGGTACTTCTCTGGGCCTCACTTTGTTGACTCACAAAACTGGGAAAAATGGTAAGTGGTATTTAGTTCTTCTTTAGCTTACAGTATTTCCTATTTCTTAAAATGAATATGTACATTTAGTGAAATAAAAACCCAAAGTTTCATATATTTTAAAATGAGGTATATAAAATACTTTTCATAATTTATCTTTCCATTCATTACAGATGGGTGGACAGGGTGAAATATTAGGTATGTATATGAAGTGGACAGTGCACCCAAGAACATGTACAGGGTTGGCAGACAGTGGTCCAATAACTTTATGTGTATGATCTTAATTCCCAGGTATATAATAGGGCTGACAAGGAGCAAGGTTGTAGTCACTGCTTGGTCACAACCAGCTACCAAGAGGGACCGAGTAGTTGAACCTGTGGGCTCAGGACCACAGTCGCAGAGGACATCAAGCTCAACTGGCATAACATACTACACAAAACATTGTTCCACCTCCTACTGTGGTGAGTAGTGACTGGGATCTTAAAAGCTTGCAAGCTTCCATCTAGATGCAACGATGGGTCTCTCCTCGTCCAGAGCCAAGAAGAATGAAGAAAACCAAAAATTCATGGAAACAACTAGTCCTAGCAACTGGTACACCAACCAATCTGCAGTCTATATTGTCTATGAGACCAGAAGAAATAGATGGTGCTCGGCTACAACTGTCAACCACTTGGAAGAGGATCCTTTCCTTGTAGGAGATCCTGGATAGACAGGGAGAACAATGTGGAACAAAACTCAAAATCATTTGGGGGAGGGGAAAGGCGGGGAACAGGTTTGCTGGCCCAATAGAGCCTGGTGGAACCACTGAGACTATGGCCCCTAGCTGCCCTTCAGGTCTGGAATTGAACCCACACCTGTAGCTTCCAGCCAAACAATAGACAAGCATATGAATTGAACATTTACCTGAGGTAGATACACTCTTTAGAGAGAACAAAGCATGAGAGAAAGAAGAGCTGCTTATGCACAGGGAGACAGCTCAGGGGGTAGGAGTGAATGGAGGGATGGACACAGGGAAGAGGTAACTGTCGGGAGGAAGTGGGAGGGGAGATGTTGCATTGTGGTAAATTGTGGTCAATGTCATGAGACAAAGTATATGTGAACTGCTGTTGGAAAGTGTATTTGCTCTATAAATTTTCACCCAAATCACAATAAAAATAAAATACATAAAAAATTTACAGAATGCCCACTAAGTGCCAGATCCTGTTACAATGCCTGAAATTAAGTGGTAGAAAAAAATAAACAGAAATGGAGCTCATGAATCTCATGCATAAAACTTACAAATTAGAGATAACATACAACAAGCAAGCCAACAGTAAATAAACATAATTTCAAAATAGCAATAAAGACATAAAAAGTGAAAAAAAGCAGACTGACAATGAGCGTGCATCTCTTTTTAGCACTGGGATAGGAAATAACTTATTTACAGAGTGGTCAAGGCCATGGAAAAATCTGGATGAAATATACATCATGTAAAAAAGAGCAAGTTCAATGACCGAAGAAAGAACAAAAAAGTATGTTCACAGAACACCAAGAAAGCCCCTGTAGCTACAGCTACTAGTGAGCAAGGGGCAGAATGATATGAAAGATATTAGAGGTGGACAGAGGCAGCCTGGTGTAACTACTAGTTAGTTATCAGGGAATGAGTGTTTCTGATGAAAAACAAAAGCTTTTACACCCTTAATTCTGTCTTGAGTTTTAGGACCAACTGATATTCCTAATAGAAAATTATGACCTTAGAGGTTCTGTTTATCAGTAAATTAACTATAATCTTAACATTCTAGTTTAAAACTTATTTACTGAGACAAACATTTTAATTAATTAAAATTTCTATAGTGAAGGAAAAAAAAGAACTCATCCATGTGTAATAAAGCCAATGCTTTCTCTGATATTTTAAATATTTTAGCAATTTTACATATGCATTCCATCAACACATATTTAAGGTGTACCTACTACGTATGCCAGACACCACTGCAGGTGCTGAAGATAAATAAACACCCAGCCCTTTGAAGTTTACTACATCAGAATACATTTATTTCAACATTTAAAAATGGTAGTAACTAATTTTTAAAAACCTCACTGCTTTTGGCTGACTCCTTAATGCCTAATATTTAGGTTTGAAAAATGCAGCTTAGTATCTTAATTTATCTCGTTTTGGCTATGATCAAGGAAAAGAGTTCCACAGTTTTCTAAGGCTTATTTGTTGTTGTTGTTATTTGCCATCAAGTCAGCCCCGACTCATAGCAACCCCTCCTTGGGTTTCCGGGGCAGTATCACTATTTCCGGGGCAGTATCACTACGGAAGAAGGATTGCCCAACCTTCCTTCCGAGGAGTGGCTGGTGGGTTTGAACTGCCAGCCTTCTGGTTAGCAGTCAAGTGTCTTAAGCACTATGCTACCAGAGCTCTTATTTAGTATATTGAAAATAATAGTGTACAATTTTGGAATTTAGAGCCAAGAAAACAATTAAATCTACTTTCATCATTTAACAAATTAAAAATGTAAATTCTTCTCCATGGCAAAGAAAGTAATTGCTAAGTGTTCTTAGATATAAAGGAAAAGGAACTATAAACATTTTGACAAACTTGTGATTAAACATGGAAATTCAAAACACATGTATTTATTTTTCTCTTCTAAACCCTGCTAAAATGAAGAGTAAAGACCATGGAATAATAATAATAATAATAATAGTTTAAGACAATAAGATCAAAGAGATCATCCAGAGAAACAGCAGAAGAAAGATTTCACCCAGCAGAATCTGCAAAGTGTTGGGAAAGAAAAGCACCAGATACCTAGGAAGGCGGGCAGTTGAGTTCAAACCAAACCAAACTCACTGCTCTTGAGTTGCATCTGACTCACAGCGATCCCTTAATGGGTTTCTGAGGCAGTATCACTATGGAAGCAGACTGCCCAATCTTCCTTCCAAGGAGTGGTTGGTGTGGTTTGAAGAGGCAGCCTTCTTTCTGGTTGTTGTTGTTGTTATGTGCCGTCGAGTCAGCCCCGACTCATAGCGAACCCTCCTTGGGTTTCCAAGGCAGTATCACTACAGAAGTAGGATTGCCCAACCTTCCTTCCGAGGAGTGGCTGGTGGGTTTGAACCGCCAGCCGTCTGGTTAGCAGGCAAGTGTCTTAGCCACTACGCTACCAGAGCTCCCCAATCAAAAATGCCTTAGGCACTATGCTATCAGAGCTCCTGGCAGTAAGTTATGGGGCTCAAAATAGGGCTGTAGGTTGAAAATCTATATAAGACACAAATAAGAAAGTTCGGTAGACAAAGAGGCTAGGTCCATCCAATGGTGGAAGGTAGAATCTCTTTAATAAACAGTGCTGGGAAAAGTCCATGCACGGAAGAATGCATCAGAATTCATGGCTCATATCATCTCCAAAAATCAACTCAGAATGAATCAAGGATCTAAATGTGAAAATTAAAACAATGAAATATTTAGAAGAAAATACAGGGGCATGGACTTTGGGCTTCATTTTTAATGATGGACTATTAGATATGCCACAAAAAGTACCAGCAACATAAGAAAGAAAGAAAAAAAAAAAAAAACCTCATAAAAATAAAATACTTTTATTCATCAAAGGACTTTAAAAAAAAAAAAAAGTCAACCTACACACTAGGAGAAAATTTGTGAAAACTATCTATCTGATAAGAGCCTAATAAGCTAAAATACATAAAATAATTTCAACAGTAACAAAAAGCCCAATTTTTTAAAAAATGGGCAAAGGACTTATACAGACATTTCACCAAAGAGGGTATTCAAACAGCCAAGAAGCACATAAAAAGATGCTCAATTATCTTTAGCCATTGTTGTTGTTATGTGCTGTCGAGTCGGACCTGACTCATAGCGACCCCTCCTTGGGTTTCTGAGGAGGTATCACTATGGAAGTAGATTGCCCAACCTTCCTTCCAAGTCTTTAGCCAGCAGGGAGATGGCAAATGAAAACCACAATGAGATACAACCACACCTTCATCAAAATGGCAATGATCAAAAAAATGAAAAATAGGTGTTGACAAGGCGTCAGAGAAACCCTCAATCGCTGCTGGTACATTAGGCAAAATGGCATACCCACTATGTAAAATAGTTTTGGCAGTTCCTCATAAAGTTGAACATAAAACAGTCATATGACCAATCGATCCAAATCTTAGGCATACACCAAGAAGTGAAAGCAGAAAATGGCACACCAACATACAGTATTCAAAATAAAAACCTGCACACCAATGCACTATTCGATACAACCAAGGGGAAAACAACTAAATGTCCTCAAACAGATTAATGGATAAACAAAATGTGGTACATATACACAATGGAAGATTACTTGCCATAAAGAAAAATGAAGTCCTGATACATGCCATAACTGACAAACCACGAAAACATGCTGAGTGAAGTAAGTTAGCCACAAAAGGACATAAATACTGTATGATCTCACATATATTAAATAAGCAAATATACAGAAACCAAAGATCATTAGTGGTTACAAGGAGTGGAAGGGAGGGGAGATTCTGTTTGGGGGCACTGTGTTTGTGTTAACAGTGGTAGGTTAATTTGGAAAAGGATAGCAATAATGGTTACACAAAACTTGAAGAATGTAATCAATGTCACAGAATTACACATGTAGAAACTGTCAAATCGGTGCGTGTTTTGTGTACATATTCACTGAAAAAAAAAAAAAAAAAAAATCTAGGTAGTAGCCTCACCCTAAAGGAGAAAGCAAATTTATTTTCTGGAGAAACTCAACCAAAGACATCAAATCAGTTAGAGCTGAGGTTGGTGGTGAGGTACCAACATAAAATCAAGATTAAGTGAAAGACTGCATACTAAACAATGAGATGCTTGGCCATTTTCCTGGCTCCCAGAATGTCGGCAGTCAGGCTTGGGCATGACTCATCCCTCATTCTTCTTAGAGACAGAACTCTAAAAAGTTCTTTCTCACAGAAAGAAATTGACATTGCAGTCCCTGGCTCATCACCCTACAGTGAAGCCCCACCAGCTGATTAGCTCTGACAGCAAACATAGGGCTTCCAATCTACTTTTCAGCACCTCATTATTAAGTACTAATAAACAACCAAGGATCACCAGATACTGAAGCCTAAACCATGAAAAAAATGAACACAGAAAAGAAAGAAAAAAATGGGGGCAGGGGGGATTTTAAGGAAACAGAATGCAAAAATTACTAGAAAGAACAACAAAAAGAAAGGGGGATGGAAAACAGGAAAAGGGGTAAAAAGAAAAAAAATTGAGGCCAAGATTCAGATTAACAGGAGTTCCAAGAAGAAAAAACAAATAAAAGACAAGGAAAAACTCAAGGAAATTAATCTACAAACTGAAAGTACCCAGTAAAAGTACCAACCCTTTTAATGGCTCACACCAAAGTGGCAGGATCCAGGTAAGGAACAGGATCCAAGTAAGGGGTGGGAGGCAGGCAGGCCCCAGCCCCTAGAGCTAGGAAAGGGAGGGAGAGCACCAGGACCACAAAAGCAGCAGGATTCAGGTAGAAGTTAGGTAAGGGGAGGGTGGAGACGTTTCCAACAGCTAAGGGAGACAAACTTGTCTGTCGGTTTGTCATCTTGTGGGGCTTGCCTGTTGCTGTGAGGCTTGAGGCTGTGCCACGGGTGTTTCAAACGCTAGAAGAGTTGCACATGGTGCACAGGTTTCAACGCAGCTTACAGACTGAGACAGACCAGGAAGAAAGAAGAGGCCATCCACTTCTCAAAAAACTGGCTAAGGAAAACCTATGAATAGCAGAGAAACACTGTCTGATACATTACTGAACAACTTTATGAACTGCTTGGAAACACACTGCCTGACACAGTGCAGGAAGACCAGCCCCTTGGGTCCAAAGGCACTCCAAATAGGACTGGGAAAAAAGCTGCCTCACCAGAGTAGAACCAATCTTAATGATACGGATAAAGTAAATCTTTTGGGACCTCCATGTGCTGGTATGGCACAACTCAAATTGAGAAGAAACAGCTGCAAACATCCATTAATGACTAGAACACGGAATGTATGAAGTATGAATCTAGGAAAACTGGAAGTTGTCAAAAAAGAAATGGAACACGTAAAGATTGCTACCCTAGGCATTAGTGAGCTGAAATGGACCCGTTTTGGCCATTTTGAATCAGACAAGCATATGATCTACTACGCCAGGAATGACAATTTGAAGAGGAATAGTATTGCATTCATCATCACAAAGGATGTTTCAAGATCTGTCCTAAGTACAATGCTGTCAGTGGTAAGATAATATCCATATGCCTACAAGACCCATTAATACTACTATTATTCAAATTTATGCACCAACCATTAAACCCAAAGATGAATTTTTATCAACTTCTGCAGTCTGACATTGACGGAATGTGCAATCAAGATGTGTTCATTCACTGGTGACTGGAATGCAAAAGTTGGAAACAAAGAAGAATCACCAGTAGTTGAAAAATTTGGCTTTGGTGACAGAAATAATGCTGAGGTTGCATGATAGAATTTTCTCAGACCAACGACCCATCCATTGCAAATACCTTTTTTCAAAACGCAAACAGCGGCTGCATACATGAACATCACCAGATAGAGTACAACAGGAATCAGGTTAACTACATCTGTAGCAAGAGACAATGGAAAAGCTCAGTATCTTCAGCAAAAACAAGGCCAGGGGCTGATTGTGGAACAGACCAACAACTGCTCATATGCAAGTTCAACTTGAAGTTGAAGACAATTAAAACAAGTCCATGAAAGCCAAAATATGACTTTGAATATATCCCTCCTGAATTTAGAGACCATCTAAAGAACAGATTTGATGCACTGAATACCAATGACTGAAAACCAGAAGAACTGTGGGATGACATCAAGAATATCATCCATGAAGAAAGCAAGAGGTCATTAAAAAGACGAGAAAGAAAGACCAAAATGGGTATCAGAAGAGACTCTGAAACTTGCCCTTGAATGGAGAATAGCTACAACAAAAGGAAGAAATAAGGTGAAAGAGCTGAACAGAAGATTTCAAAGAATAAACCAAGCAGACAAAGCCAATTACTATAATGAAACGTGCAAAGACCTGGAGTTAGAAAACCAAAACGCAAGAGTATGCTCGGCATTTCTCAAGCTGAAAGAACTGAGGAAAAAATTTAAGCCTTGAGTTGCAATATTGAAAGATTCTAAGGGCAAAATATTGAGTGATGCAGGAAGCATCAAAGATGATGGAAGGAATACACGGAGTCACTGTACCAAAAAAGAACTGGTTGATCTTCATCCATTTCAGGAAATGTCGTATGTTCAAGAACCAATGGTATTGAGGGAAGAGGTTGAAGCTGCACTCAAGGAGTTGGCAAAGAACAAGGCTCCAGGAATTGATGGAATACCCACCGAGATGTTTCAACAAATGGATGCCCCATTGAAGGCACTCACTCAGTTATGCCAAGAGATTTGGAAGACAGCTACTTGGCCAACTGACTGGCAGAGATCCATATATGTACCCATTCCAAAGAAAGGTGATTCCACAGAATGTGGAAATTATCGAGCAGTATAATTAATATCGCATGCAAGTAAAATCTTACTGAAGACAATTCAAAAGTTCAGGGAACTTCCAGAAACGTAAGCTGGATTCAGAAGAGGACGCAGAATGAGGGATATCATTGCTGATGTCAGATGGATCTTAGCTCAAAGCGAAGGATACCAAAAAGATGTTTACTTGTGTTTTACTGACTATGCAAAAGCATTTGATTGCGTGGATCATAACAAATTGTGGATAACACTGAGAAGAATGGGAATTGCAGAACATTTAATTGTACTCATGAGGAACCTGTACATAGACCAGGAAGCTGTTGTTCAAACAGAGCAAGGGAACACTGCATGATTTAAAATCAAGAAGGGAGTGTCAGGGTTGTATGCTTTCACCATACTTATTCAATCTATACGATGAATAAATAATCCGAGAAGCTGGAGTCTATTAAGAAGAACATGGCATCAGGATTGGAGGAAGAATCATTAACAATCTGCGAAATACTGATGACACAACTTTGCTTGCTGAAAATGAGGATGACCTAAAGCACTTGTTGATGAAGACTGAAGAATATAGTCTGCAGAATAGATTACATCTCAATATAAAGAAAACAAAAATCCTCACAACGGGACCTATAAGGAGCATCATAATAAATGGAGAAAAGATTGAAGTTGTCAAAGACTTCACATTGCTTAGTTCAATAATCAACGTCAATGGAAGCAGCAGTCAGGACATCAGATGACGTATACCACTGGCCAAATCAGCCACAAAGGACCTCTTTCAAGTGCTGAAGAACAAAGATATTTCCTTGAGGACTAAGATGCGCCTGACACAAGCTACGGTATTTTCAATCACCTCATACTCATGTGAGAGCTGGACAACGAATAAGGAAGACCGAAGAACTGACACTTTTGAGCTGTGGTGCTGGAGAAGTACCATGGACTGCAAAAAGAACTAAGAGGTCTGTCCTAGAGGAAGTGCACCTAGAATGTTCCTTGGAAGCGAGAATGGCCAGACTCTATCTCACATACTTTGGTCACGTTGTCAGAAGGAACCATTCCCTGGAGAAGGTGGAAGTTAAGGTGCTTGGTAAGGTGGAGGGTTGCTGAAAGAGGGAAAGGTCTCAATGAGACTGACTGACATCGTGGTGGCAGCGATGGGTTCAAGCATAGCAAGGATCATGGAGCTGGTGCAGGACTGGGCGGTGTTTTGTTCAGCTGTGTATAGAGTCGCAGATGACTCGACATCACCTAACAACCACCACTACCACCACCGCCACTAAGGCCTTCTCAATTGTAACAATGGAAGCCAGCAGACGAAAGAAATGCCTTCCAACATTTGAGGAACAATAGTTTCTAATATCCAGGCAAACCTGAAAGCGAGAAAGTATAATAAAGACATCTTTTCCAGGCAGGGAAGATCTCAAAAATTTTACCTTCCATGAAAATGTTCTCATGAAATACTAGATGATGTAGACCACCAAAATGAGGGAGAAAACAAAACAAGAAAAAGACTCAGTCCCAAGAGTGTTTTTGTTGGGTGCCGTCAAGTCATCTCCAACTCACAGTGATCCTATGCACAGAACAAAACACTGCCCAGGCCTGTGCCAGCCTCATGATCCTTATACCTGAGCCCATCGTTGCAGCTACTGTGTTAATCCATCTAGTTGAGGGCCTCCCCTTCTTCATTGACCCTCCATTTTACCAAGCAAGATAGCCTTCTCAAGAGAATGGTTCCTCCTGCTAACATGACCAAAGTAGGTAAAAAAGTCTGGCCACTCTCACTTCCAAGGAGCATTCAGGCTGCACTTCTTTTCCAGGACAGATCTTTAGGTCCTTTTAGCAGTTCATGGTACTCTTAGCATTCTTCTCCAACACAACTCAAATGAATCAAATCTTCCTTAGTCACTGTACAGCTCTCACATGCATTAAGAGGTGAATGAAAATACCATGGTTTGGGTTAGGTGCACGTTAGTCTTCAAGGAGACATCTTTGCTCTCTATCACTTCAAAGGAGTCTTTTGCAGCAGATGTGCCAATGCAATACATCATCTGATGTCTTGACTGTTGCTTCCACTGGTGTTGATTGTAGAACCAAGTAATACTAAGTCTCTGACAATTTCAATCTTTTTTCCATCCATCGTGAAACTGTTCACTGGACCAGTTCTGAGGATTTTTGTTTTCTTTACATTGAGGTGTAATCCATACTGCACACTGTAGTTTTTAATCTTCATCAGCAAGTGCTTCAAGTGATCCTCACTTTCAGTAAGCAAAGTTGTGTTATCTGCGTATCACAGGCTGTTTATAAGTCTTCCTCTAATCCTGATGCCACGTTCTTCTTCATATAATCCAGCTTCTCGGATTATTTGCTCAGCATACAAACTGAATAAGTATGGTGAAAGGATACAACCCCGACACACTCCTTTCCTGATTTTCCCCAGAATAAGGAGGTCCAACATAGGAGAGATAAAAGGAACTCCCATATGGTGACGATTATGATGATAACAATGAAGGAAAATCTCAAGACAACAGCTATCCAAGAGACTTAGAAAATGCCCAGGCCAGATTGAAGCAAAAGTATCGGAGGCATATAGCTCAAGATAAAAGTGAAACTCATAGAATACTTGATGTGCTTAAATATACTAAGAGGAAATTTAGTCTCCTGTCAGAGATTAGGGATGATTTACTGGTAGACTGATAGAAAAAAAGAAAAATATCAGTTGAAACAAACAAAAACTCCAGGAAGGAGGATACTATTTTAACAAAACGGGGGGGGGGGGAGGTTGGCTAGCAGCCAGCTGGTCTGATTATTAATTTTTTTAACATATTGAAAACTGTATTGAAAGGCTAATGGAAAATTGGCTTCTAAACAAGCAATATAGGCAGGTATATGGGGTGAACAGGGAGCTCTGATAGCATAGCCTAAGACACTTGACTGCTAACCAGAAGGCTAGCGGTTCAAACCCACCAGTCACTCCTCGGAAGGAAGGTTGGGCAATCTACTTCTGTAGTGATATCACCTCGGAAACCCAAGGAGGGTTCGCTATGAGTCACGTCCGACTCAATGGCACATAACAACAACAACAACAACAACATGGGGTTAACATTTACATCAGGTAGATAACACTCCTTGGAGTGATCAATCACGGGAGAACAGAAGGACAGTGTATGAACAGGAGACAGCTCGGTGGAGCAGGAGTGCATGGGAGGGAAGGACATAGGGAAGAGGTAACTACAGAGAGGAAGTGAGCGGAGAGCTGTTACTGTGGGGAATTGCAGTCAATGTTGTGAAACAAAATGTGCACAAACTGCTATGTGGAAAATAAATTACCTCTGTAAACTTCCACCCAAATCACAATAAAATTTTTTTAAAACATTCTATTGGGAGGTACAAAAAAGAATAGTGATAGTAGATACAAAATCAAACAAACGAAAAAACAGGGCAATAATTAATTCTAGTGAAAACAATGTCACAGCAGAATGAAAACAATCATAATTCATTATATAGCAACCAAAAAACAAAACAAAACTCACTGCCATCGAGTTGATTCCGACTCATAGTGACCCTCTTTGGGATTCCGAGGCAGTAAATCCTTATGGAAGCAGACTGCCCAGTCTTCCATCCATGGAATGGCTGGTGGGTTTGAACTGCCAGCCTTCCAGTTAGCAGTCAAATACCTTTAGCACTACGCCTCCAGAGCTTCTTACATGCCAACAGTGAGTAATATTTATATAGACATCATAATGTCCACCCCTGCATTAGTTTCCTATGACTACTGTAGCAAATTTCCACAAACCTATTGTTTTAAAACAATACAAATCTGTAAGAGGTCTAGAGGTCAGAAATCCAAAATCATGTTCATGGAGATAAAGTCAAAGTGTTTATCAATAATGACCAGAATTACTGGTCAGATGAAGTCTGGTGAGACTCCCAATACTATGGCCCTGAAATACATTCGGTGCCTGGAATAAAACTCAATCCCAGGGGCAGGCTCTCAGCCTAATAGTTAACAAGATGTACATGCAGACCACTTAACTCAGGATGCCGCACCCACACACTCAATGGTAATACATCCCTTAGAGCAACAAACCATGGGACACCAAAGACCAACATTCAAACTGAGGAAATGCAGGACAAACAGGAGTGCATAAATATGAGGGGCACAGAAAGAGGGTTGCAGGGTAGGGAGGGGAGGAGACTGGGTTAGGGTTGGACATGGCGAATGGGGAATGAAACTAAATGTATACGTGACATTGAATGTCAAACAAGCTCTTAAAATAAAATAAAGTCAAAGTGTTTGGAAGGCTGGTTCGTTGTGGAGGGTCCAGGAGAGATTAAGTTTCCTTGACTTTTAGCTTCTCAAACTGCCTGTATGCCTTGCCTTGTGACCCTTTCTTTGCATCACTCCAACGTCTTGTTTCTGTTGTCCTATCTCTTACCTCTTCCTTTACATTCTTGCCTTCCTCTAATAAGCTCCTTATGATTACATTTAAGGAGCTCTGATGGCAGAGTACCTAAGGCATTTCACTGTTAACCAAAAGGTTGTCAGTTCAAAACCCACCAGCTGCTCTGCAAAAGGAAGATGGGGCTATCTACATCTGTAAAGATTTACTGCCTTGGAAACACAATGCAGGTCACTGTGAGTTGGAATCAACTAGATGGCATCGGGTCTTGCATAATACAGAATAATCTCCACTTACCGCACCTATAAGATCCTTTTGTTATAAAAGCTAACATTCACACATTTCAGACATCAGAATGTGGGCATCTTTTGGAGGGCCATTATTCAGCCTACCACAGCTCTGAAACCTGATTTAACTAATAACAGAATAACAATATTGAGAAATCAGGGGAAGCAGAAAATAAAATGGGCAGAATATAGCTCAATTTTACCTACCATTTATACCTGTGGATGTTTAAATTAATAAACAGATGAACATATTTTTCTGAGAAATAGGAAAATACACAAAGAAACACCTGAAAGATTTTGGGAAAGGGAACTTAAGGTGAGGAGGAGGAGAAGAGCAAAAGAAAAAGCTACTTTTCCTCATTAGCATTTTGAAAATAGCTGACTTTCTAAACTAAATGTATGAGCTAGATGAAATACAATCAACCTAAAACAAAACTAAGATTAGATGGTTAGGAAAAGAAAAAAATCATCAGTTTGAAAAACTAACTCAAGGCTCTCTGAACAAAACCACCTAGATAAAAATTTTAAAAATTACTCCTCCTATTTATATTTATTAAAAATCTGTCATAGGCTTATGCAACAATCCAATTAAGGAGCTAAGTAAGATTTCAGTTCTTAAATTAATCCCTTTTACAACAATGAAGTACAATTTACTTAAAATGGCAAATTTACTGGAAAATGCTAACTTTTACTTACTAAGATCTTGACTGGAGCTAAACCTGGAAAACACACACAAATTTAATCTAACAATTAGAGATGGCTAATGAGCAGCATTATGATGCAAGCTGCTCTTTTAACAGTTAGTACAAATATCCCAAAGATGTATTTCATTCATTTATTGAGCAAATGTTAACTGATGTGAGAACAGCATAATGAATCTAATCAATTTGTCAGGAATGGTAAGTAAAAGAATTAATACACTACACTACCTGTTTGCCTTTCCCCATAAGCCACCTTTATCACTTAAAAGTATAGTCTGTGGACCACCAGCAGCAGCATTGGGATACTAGGAGCTTGTTAGAAACACAAAATCACAGGCTATACCCCAGATCTAAACAGTCAAATCTGCATTTGACTAAGATTCCCAGGAGTCATAGGCATATAAAGTTTGATAAGTATTGCTATAAGGCTACTAAAATCTCTTGCCACAAAACAACACACCTCTAAATAAGAAATCAAAGTATTCTCTATTGTAATAAAGTCTTCAAACTCCTGCAGATTTTTTTTAAAGGATTCTAAATATATTTGTCTTCTTATTCAAGGTCCTGCTAAAGAAGTCATGTACAGAAATAGCTGTGAAGTAAAGAGTACAACGGAGAAAATATTGATGTATTATTTTATAATAAAAATTTATATATCTTATAATAAAATGGGAAAATCCCATTTCCCATGTTGCCTTAGGTGGCAAGGAGGAATAAGAACAGGGTAGCACCTCTGCAGTTAAAGGTCAGTATGTTCTCACAAACTTCATCCCTAAGTGCTGTGAGAAACTAAAACTAATAACCAAGGATACTGTGGGCCCTAGTCCATGTTTAAACCTCCCACTTTCAATTAAAATACCCTTGATAGAAGATGTAGAATATGCAATGTAGAACCAAACAGAACACTGGAAGAACTTGAGGAAAAAAAGGGATATGAGGCCAAAAAAAAAAAAAAAAACCCTGAGTAAAAAGAACAACTGAACTTCTGTTGTCACACTTTAATTTATAATTTTAAAGAATAGTCAACAGTGCCAGAACCCCTCTAACCCTAATTCTTATGAAACAAACTTCCTACTTCTCTCCCTGGCTTTGCCAAACTTCTATACCAACCCAGCTAAAGCAGTATTCATTAATGCAACACATTAATTCTAACACCTATGATGTGCCAAAACCTCAAAAACTAGTTGATTTTGATTTGTGAATTAAAATAGCATTTTATTCTTCTGTTATTTGTTCAACTATTAATCAAGCATTAAATACTGTACCAGCTAAATTTTCTGAATACTTATTGTATGTTTCAGGGCCATTCGTAAAGTTTTCCAGTAATATATCAGTGCTTCACTGATATTCGTGAGGTTTTCACCGGCCAATTCTTTGACAAGAGGATGGTCCCTTCCTTCTTCCAATTACGTGTATGTATGTTGTTGTTGTTATATGCTGTCGAGTCGGACTCGACTCCTAGCAACCCCTCCTTGGGTTTCTGACGCAGTATCACTACGGAAGTAGATTGCCCAACCTTCCTTCCGAGGAGTGGCTGGTAGATTTGAACAGCCAGCCTTCTGGTTAGCAGTCAAGCGCCTTAGGCACTACGCTACCAGAGCTCCCAATGTATAGAGCATACTAAAGTTCCCAAGATCATTATCTTGGAGAAAATTCATCTTACTAGTATTCTGTATCAAGACAAGTAGTAAGAGGATTCCAGTAACCTGAATCTATCACTACCATAGAAAATAAACTCTAAAGCAGGGATTCTTAAACAGGGCCCTTTCATGAACCCCCCTGATCTGGATAACAGAGATCATCCAAAGACTTCAGCTAACAGTATTTAAACATTCAGAGAGTAATTCAACCAATAAAAACTAAAATTTCAAGAGTGCGGTCCTTAGTACAGTGATTTATGTAGGCATTCTATAATAATTTGCCAAGAAATCTACATTTCAAGGGCAAAGATCTAGCTGGATTTTTTTTTTCTAGCTGGATTTTTAATCAACTGTTAATATTAACAAAAAGTCATATTAATAATTTTAAAAAAACAAACAAATAAAAAAAACCAACCAGTTTCCTTTTAAATAAGCCCACTGTTTAAACCTGGATGTATAACTGGTATTTTCACTACAGTACTCACTGCTGTTGAGTCGGACCAACTCATAGCGACCTCTCCTTGGGTTTCCGAGGCAATATCACTATGAAAGTAGATTGCCCAACCTTCCTTTTGAGGAGTGGCTGGTGGGTTTGAACCGCCAGCCTTCTGGTTAGCAGTCAAATGCCTTAGGCACTACGCCACCAGTTAGTTTCAAATGTCCTACATACCTTGGCAATTTAAAAAGAAACTACAGAGGCTCTGAGATACAACTATTGGTCCAGAGCAAAAAGAAAGGAAACCAAAGATTTAAAGAAGAAACTAGTCTACAGGACAAACAATCTACAGGGCCCAACATCCTAATCATCTACCAGGGCTTTAAACTGATTTAGCCCAGTTCAATCAAGGACGACAAACCGACACTGGAACAGATCTTAATTTTGAAAATGGAGGTGAACCATTTATGCTGAGTGAATTAAGTCAATTACTGAAGGACAAATACTGTATTAGTTCACTATTGCAAAAAGTCAAGGAAAGGTTTATATATGGGTAAGAAAAGAAAAAATGTAGGTGAACCAAAATGCTAACCAGAATGGGAAAAATTACAGGCTGAGGCCCTGGTAATCTTAGAAAGCAAGGGCAGCAATGAATGCTGCATAGCAACCAAATCTCTTGACTGGCTGAGTTGAAAACAGTGGTGCCTAGCTACAAGATTGTAGCCAGCTGCACCATTCTGAATGTGTGTTACTTTCCACAGTCCTGGCAATAATCTGGGAGCTCTGGTGGCATACTGCCTACAACATGACTGCTAACCAGAAGGCTGGCAGCTCAAACCCACCAGCCACTCCTCAGAAGGAAGGTTGGATAATCTAGTTCCATAGAAATACTACTTCAGAAACCCAAAGAGGAGTCACTGAGTCACAACTGACTCAACGGCAGTGAGTTTGGTTTGGTTTTGGCAATAATCCAATGTCATTCATCAGGCTTGAAAGGAGTTACCCATACCAGGGCTTCAACATGTTATTTTCCCCATTCCGGTTAGTGTTCTGGATCATCGAAAACTTAAAAATTCTAATCTATTCTGGTTTTGCTTCATTGGCCATGACCAAACTGATTCAAATCAGTTCAAATTCCTGTCATTTACCAAGACCAGAAGAACTAGATGGTACCCATCTACCACCATCAACAAGGCCACAATAGATGGATCATGACTGAATGGGAGAAAAAGGTAGAATTGAACCTTCAGTCCTCCAAAAATCCAGACTTACTGGACTAGTGAGACTGGTGGATTCCCTGAGACTACAGCCCTGGTATACTTTTTAAATCTTTTAAAACTATACTGATTCATACGCCCTGGAGAGAACAATCATGGGAGAAGGAAGGGCTGCTTATGCACAGGGAGATAGCTCAGGGTGCAGAAGAGTATGAAGGGATGGACACTGGGAGGAGGTAACTATGGGGAGGAAGCGGGCGGGGAGCTACTGCATTGTAAATTTTGGTCAATGTCATGAGACAAAGTATATGTGAACTGCTGTATGAAAAGTGAATTTACTCTGTAAATCTTCACCCAAATCCTAAAAAAAAGAAAAAAAAAAAAAAAACTATACTGAAGTCACCCTTTAGCTAAATTAACAGATTAGTTTATAAAACAAAGAGTATCACACCCTCCTTTAAAAGCTCATCTACAAGACACTACACAATCAACAATTACTTTAGAAACAAAAATGAGAAGGTAAGGGGGTAGAGACAGTAACTTACTGCAGATTAGTGGAAATGAACAACCAGCAAAGAACCATGAGAATGTTCACGCATTGTGAAGAATGCAATCAATGTCACTGAAGAATCTGAGGAGAAATTGTTGAAAGAGAACCTAATCTGCTGTGTAAATGTTCACTAAAAACATATTAAAAAAAAAAAAAGAGGGGTATAGAAAAATAACCACAAAAATAATGAAAATTCTGAGCAAAAAACAGTTGGTGTTACAGTCTTACAATAGGATATTCAGCAACCATTTGAAAACAGAATTCTGTTTTACTTTAAGGTAGTAAATACTGTTCCTTCTTCCTTCCCCTCCTTTCAATAGTTCAGAGTTGGGAAACAGGAAGTTTCCTATCAGTTTTATGGCTTTCTTCTAAGAAAAATCAAACTTATCAAATTGCTACATGTTCAGTTCAAAATAAAGCACAATCTCAATGTCACCAAACTCACTTCTAATAACCAGGTAGCCAGACCAGAAACGGCACTTGTAGAGGTTTTGAGTAGTTCAGTAATCCTACATTAAGTGTTACTGATGATGATCTGACCGAAGGAAAAACCCTAGGGACCTAACTTTTAGTGCTAAAATATTTTGGTAAATATGTTACCAGTATTTAATCTGGTGGTGTAGTGCCTAAGGCATATGACTGCTAACCAGAAGGCTGGCAGTTCAAACCCACCAGCCAGTCCTTGGAAGGAAGGTTGGGCAACCTACTTCCATAGTGATACTGCCTCAGACTCAAGGAGGGGTCTATGAGTCGGATCCGACTCAACACCAGCGTATTTAATCTCTGGTAAGGGAGAGTAGGTTTAAAAATAGATACTTTAAAGTCCTGAAGGTTCCCTTCCTTCCCAAAGTTCATCAGATTGGAGCAGCTTAATGCAGACCCAATTTGGTCTAAGAAACAGTGTGGGAGTAAGGTAAAATAGCTGCAAGTCACAGTAGCCAAGTTTTATAGGACAGCTTTATAGGCATTCATGTAAGAAAGCAGTACTTTATTCTGATGACTTATCTTGTGGTTCTTAAGACTTTTAAAGTGTATTTTAAAAAAAGACCTCACTGCCTTCAAGTTCATTCTAACTTATAGTGATCCTATAGGACAGAGCAGAACTGCTCCATTTACAGCCTTATTATGCCCTTTACAAAAGCTGCCTCGTCTCTCTCCCATGGAGTGGTTGGTGGATTCATACCACCGACCTTTTGGTTAGCAGCCAAATGCTTTAATCACTGTACCACCGGAGTCCTTTTAAAGCATATTCGTACAATGAAGTCTATTAACAAATTAAATCTTAACAGACCCAGCATTTCAACATTTTTGGATGTCAGGATCCTCTTATACTCTTAAAAAACAAGCACCCCAAAATTCTTTTAAATTTTAAAATATTTATTCATTAAAAACAGTAATAATAAACTCTATACATTAGGCAAAAATTATATTATAAATAACTATATCCTCCCCCACCCCTAAAAAAATTAGTAAGAACAACAGCATTGCTTTACATTGCTACAAATCTTTGCATTGTGATTTGGGTGAGCTTACAGAGCAAATCACTTTTCCATTCAACAATTCACATTTTGTTTCATATCACTGACTGCAACCCCCTCAATGTAACATTACCTGTCCCTCTTCCTCCCTTTCTCATTTCCAGTCCTTCTCCTCTCCTAACCTTTCTTGCTTTTGAACTTTGTCCCTGGGCAAATGCTGCCCTTTTGATTTCAAATGGTTAACTGTTCTAAGCAGTGCATACCTGCTTAGTATTACTGTTCACCTTGTAGACTGGTCATTGTTTGGCTGAAAATGGAGCCCTTTGAGTACGTTTAATTCCAGGTCCAAAGGGTGACTAAGGGCCATAGTTTCAGGGGTTCCACCAGTCTCTATCTGACCAGTAAGTCTGGTCTTTTACATTATTTTAAGTTTTATTCACATTTCTCTCTGACTCTATCCAGGACCTCCAATTTTGATCCTTTTCAGAGTGGCTGGCAGTGGTAGCTGGGCACCATCTAGTTCTTCCGGTCTCAGGGTCATGGAAGCTGAGGTTCACTAGTCCATTAGTCCTTTGGACTGCAAATCTCTTTAAGGTCTAGTTTAATATAAGAAGCCTGGATTCTCCTCATTGCTTCTGCATTCAATATGTGGCAATATGTTGTTGGCTAAAGATATGAAGAAAATCTAGCCTCACCCATATATGTAGCTGGAAAAAGGAGGTATTTTCATATAACTATGGATATTATTCTCTGATGCTATACCAAAACTTGACAAGTGGTAGTTTCCTAAAGACTTATGAAATCTGAAATCATATCTGATGATAATTCAATGCTTTATATCTTGCACTGTTACTTATACATGACTGTAGAAAGTGGTGATTCACTGAGTAATGCCCATCTTCAAAATGCTGACACATTTCATTACACAATACCAAAATACCACTACTGATCTCATCAAAAAAATCTTTGGGAGCTGTGGCAGATACAAGTTTTCCAAAATTCTAATTTATTGCCATGAAAGGTCAAATTTTATCACAGGCAACAAAACAGTTGTTTTTCTTGAGGTGATAGAGTCACTGTTTATTTGAGAGAGTATCTGCCAAATATTCAAGTCTGAATAACCATAGTTTGTCAGTTTTCAAGTAAATGTTCCATGAAAAAAAATGCAATTAATTCTATTCCAAACATTTTTAAAATAACTGCACAAATGCTTTTACTCCACACAACCAATGTACTTTGGTCTACAGCATTATGTGTAGGTGTACTTTCCATTTTGTCACACCAAATGTGTAACACATATACACTTAAGAGTTGAGATTAAATAAACTGATAATTTTTACTGCTTCATCAAGAGCATTATTTTTAAAAATAATTTTTATTGTGATTTGGATAAAAGTTCACAGAGCAAATTCATCTTATATACAGCAGTTCACACATACTTTATCTCATGACATTGACTGCAATTTCCCACAATGCAACAGCTCCTCTCTCACTTCCTCCCCATAGTTACTCTTCCCTATGTCCTTCGCTCTCATGCACTCCTGCCCTGCACCCTGAGCTGTCTCCCTGTGAATACACAGCCCTTCAACCTTCCATGATTGATCTCTCCAAGGAGTCTATCTACCTAATGTAAATATTCAACTTATATGCTTGTCTTTTGTTTGGCTGGAAGCCACGAGAGTGGGTTCAATTCCAGACCTGAAGGGCAGCTAGGACCGTAGTCTCAGTCGTTCCACCAGGCTCTATCAGATCAGCAAACCTAGTCCCATCAAAGGCATTCTTAAATAAAATTGACATTTTATAAAACTATCAGTTAAGTGGGAATGACAATTACCATGACTACTGCTACCATTTGGTGATACTGCCTTAATTCATGTTAAAGCACCAGCAGATTTACTCACAGTGCTCTTACACAACCGATACAAATGCCAACATAGTGAAAAGTGAAAATATACTCTTAGTATTATTATAAAAACAGTCTGCAGTGGGCACTTTCTGACTCAAAAAATGTATTATGTATAAGCCCACACCATACAATTTTACACACTTTTTCAGAAGTTTCACAATGCCATTAAAACTCTTCTACAGCATTTCCCACAGCATAAGAATTCCACTGGCTAGAAATCCAACAAATCTCTAAACTGGACTAAATTACTTCAAAACAACCACTACCTACTAAGCACTACAAATAAACTTTTATCAATAAGTCATATTCCAACATTTTCAAATGCTTTCACCAGAATTAAAGGAAGGTAATTAAGTTTTGAAACAAAACTAGAGCAGAAATTTTTAAAAAACAGTTTGAGGCAAGAATCCCAGTTTTACTGCTTGCCCAAGATTTACAAGGTCAATAAATTACTTAATCTTTCTAGCCCAATTTCCTCAACTGTAATATGGGAATAACAATGGCCACTTATTTCATAGTTTCGTGAAGATTAATAAATAAGTATAAAGTACCTAAAACAGTGCCAGCACTTAAACAGCCAATAAATGCTAGCTGTTATTACTTAAATTGGTCATGCCTTTTCTTTCTTATATGGACTCACTATGTAACTGTACTGATCAAACTCATTTAATTATCTAATTAGTAAGTTATCTAGGCTTTTATTTCTCTTTCCTTCTAAGGAAGGAACTCTTTGACCCTTGATTAGTCTTTAGGATTTTCATTCTCACCTAAGAGAAAGGAAGCGATTAAATGTTCATCAGCTTTGGATATTCGTAGTCAGAAGTGTGGTAAGAAATTTGAGATACTAATTAAAACATCAATATCTGATCCTTCAATTTTCTTATTTAACAGCCACAAGAAACTTAAAATGTTATTTGCTTTCTTTCTTGCAACTCTAAGAGCAACAAGGCAGAAATATATACACAATACATGCAATTCTCTTCGCTGATCTAATAAATTATTTGCTTCAAACAATCTCTCATCATTCTGTCTATTCCATAATTACCAAGGATTTGACTAATTTTAGTAAAATTTGGCTATCAGAGGATAGTAAGAAATACTTAAGTTTAATTTCTGGTTCATGTGAGTAAACCAAGAGTAAGCTAATACACTTTCAATGGCCATTATCTCTTATAATTTTTTATTAATAAAGGAGTAAGAAAAATATACATTAAAAGAAAACAAGGATACCAATATTAGATAAATACTATCATTCATGTTATATAATGGTAATTTACACTATTTTAAGTGATTGTACTGCATGAGATCTATTAACATTCATAACCAGTAGTAATGCTAGTGTTCAAAGAAAGGAGGACCATCACACTTCACACAAGAATGTTTATAGGTACCCTATTCCCTCCCTGCTTTTTAGATACCAAATTAGATCTGCCTTAAGCTTTTCCATCTATGATCTTTGGGAAGGAAGGAAACCTTAGGACTGTTAAGTACTGGAAAATAGATGATGTGCTAATATTTTGAAATTTGCAAAATAACAAGGTCTTACTTACCCTAGTACCTAAGCCTACATGCCTACTTCTCTAAGAATCACAGAACACAAATGATCTTTTATTTCATTTAAACTGCAGCATTGAAGATATGGAATGGATCACAAGCCATTAAATTTTGTGTGATGCCAAGGATTGATTGTTTCTTAAAAGTTTATTTATGTCCTTATTTGTTGCTATTGTTATGTGTCGTCAAGTTGGCCCCGAATCATAGCGACCCCTCCTCCTCGGGCTGCCGAGGCAGTATTACTGCAGAAGTAGACTGCCCAACCTTCCTTCTGAGGAGTGGCTGATGGGTTTGAACTGCCAGCCTTCTGGTTAGCAGTCAAGTGCCTTAGGCATTAAGCTACCAGAGCTCCTGTCCTTATTTGTGAAGTATTTAAAATGCACTGTCTAAAAAACTTTTTCCAACAACCAGCCTACACTTCTAAATCCTACCAAAAACAAACAGGAAGCAAAGTATTGAAAAGATGGAATGCATTTGGATGTAAGTTTGATTAAATCAGGTTTCATGCATAGACTCATAATTTCCTATGGAAAGAAGCTTAATTATGAAATAAAGAAATGGGGGGAAGTCATGTTTACATTAACATAATGAAAATTCACTATGAATGATCAATAGTTTCATATTTTAGACCAAAAATTACACATTCCAGAATTAAAGGAAGTATGTATCTGAATTTTTAATAATTCATTCCCACAAGTAAAATTTAAACAGATTATTGTAATTGCTATTGCATAAAATCATTAATAAAATTCCTTGCTGTTTTACTTTAATATGATTTTCTATTATGTTGAATTCAGATCTTAAAAAAAAAAACAACACTTTTGTTGCTAAATAATATAGAAGTGAAGTGATGGATGTATAATAAATGGGATAGCACTGGACATGGTCTGATTGACGGTTTTCGGTGATGAGGGGATTTACTATACTATTCCATCTTCTATCATTTTCAAAATCTCCACAATAAAAAGTTTAAAAAAACGCATAAAGAACTAGGCAAACTAACAAGACCAGAACAACTAGATGGTGCCTGACTACCATTACTGAACACTGATCAGAAGATGTAGAACAGAAATCTACCAGAATCTACTTTCTGGAGCCATGGAACCTGGAAGAATCCCTGAAACTATTGTCCTTAGGCAATATATAAACCTTAAACCAAAACTATCTCCTAAGTACCCTCGAAACCAAACAATAGTTTAGCTTAACTAGTAAAGACTGTGTGCCTTAAGCATTGTGTTCTTTTAAGATCTATCTATATGGAATCAAATTGACAACAGCAACTTGAAACATTAAATGGGAAACTTAGGAAGCAGTGAGTTTATGTGAATGAAGGAACAACAACTCAGGACAGTGAGAATGGCTGCACAACTCCAAGAAGTAACAGACTGAATTCTATGTACAATGCCATGGAATTGAACATGTAGAAACGTGAATGGATGTATCTTTGCTGGGTATATTCTTCAACAAAAATATATTTTTAAAATGAGTAACCCTGTGAAGCACTACTGGTTCACTAGTAGAATAGCTGCAACTAAGCACTGACTGCTACCGTTGTTGTTAGGGGTCAATGAATTGGAGTCAACTAATAGCGATCTTAAGTACAACAGAACAAAAACACTGCCTGGTCCTGCACCATCCTCACAATTGCTGCTGTCCTTGAGTCCAATGTTGCAGTCACTGTGTTAATCCACCCTACTGAGGGTCTTCCTCTTTTTCAGTGACCCTTTACCTCTGCTTTACCAAGTATGCTGTCCTTCTCCAGGTAGGTACTGGGCCCTCCTGACAATATGACCAAAGTCCGAGGGACAAAGTCTCACCATTCTTGCTTCTAAGGCACATTCCAAGACAAATTTGTTTGTTCTTCTGGCAGTTCATGGTATATTCAGTAGTATGTAATATAATACTGTGGCATGATGAGGAGAATAGTAGAAGTGGCGAGTCTTAATCTACTATAGTAAAAAGTGGAAACGTCTAAAATCCATAAGAAACATAAGATCATCACAGAATCCTGGTGGCACAGTGGTTAAGCAGTCAGCTGCTGATCAAAAGGTTAGCAGCTAGAACCTACCAGACACATTGCAAAGACATGGCAGTTTGCCTCTGTAAAGATTATAGCCTTGGAAATCCTATGGGGCAGTTCTACTCTGTCTGACAGGGTCACTAAGAATCATAATCAACAGGTTGGGATGGGCTGGGTTTGATAAGGATCATTTTATTCACACACGTAATTAAACACCAGGGAATAAAGTTAGAAGAGGTGAATGTAATTGCCCTTAGGGAGAGGGAATAGGGAGCAGGGAGCGGGTAAGGCAGGGGATTGCCATTTTCATTCTCAACACTTCAATACAATATTTGATTTTCTTAAAAAATCTTTTTACTGTGAAATATAACAGATACAGAAAATCACACAAAACAAAATGTCAGGTTAAATAGTCATTACAAAGATCTGTACAACCACTACCTAGGTGACCCCCGCCCCCCAAAAGCCTCCCCAGCTCCCTTCCCAATCACAACTTCCTCCCACTCCCCCTAAATGTAACTACACACTGGCATTTACAGCAATTACTACATAACTTTTCTTTGTAGTTTTACTACCTTGTATTTGTATCTCTAAACTTATAGTTTAGTTTCAAATGTTTTTTAAACTTTAATTAGTAGAATTAAAGACTATGTATAAACAAATACATACAGCATTTTCTTTACCTTGGCTGGGAAGAAGCTTCTAGTGGACAAATTCTAAAGGCAATTCCCAGTGTCTTCACTCTCCAACAAAGACTACTTCCCTATTTTCCATAAACTTTCAAATAACAGTATCAGCTAAACACTTACAAAGCTCTTACTATGTACTAGGTACTGTCCTCAGTGCTCTATATATATTTAGTCGTCAAAACAACACTGTAAGGTAAGTTTTTGTTATACACATTTCACAGAGAGAAAAACAGGCACAAACAGGTTAACTCAACCAAGATCAAAAAGCTGTGATAAAGCAGGATTCAAACTAAGTAGTCTATCACCCAAAAAGTCCCTCTGAGGTGCAAATGGTTAAGTGCCAACCTACCAGCTGAAAGGTTGACAGTTCGAACCCATCCTAACACACCTCAGAAGATAGGCCTGGTAAACTATTTCTGAAAGGGGACTGCCTTGAAAATCCTATGGAGGAGTTCTACTCTGCATATACAGGGTTATCGTTGGAACAGCAACCAACAGCACAATTTACCACCTTAGCCTGTGTTCTTACCTACCTCTCATGACAGAAAGCTGCAGATAAAAAGGAAAAATGTGAAGTACAGATTATGATAAAATGTTATCACTTCTACCATGAAGATTAAAATGAAATACATGAGTTGAGACTTTCCAAGTGAGAGAAATTTTAGTGCCTTAACCTCCTCCTAGACAAGATTAAACCACTTAAAACACCTGAAAAAAACCTCTATACAGAATAAGTAGCCTAATATAGGTTGTACATATCCAAGGCAGCCCTACCTGGGCAAGACAATGTAAGTATATAAAGGCATACCTCAGAGATATTGCAAGTTTGGTTCCAGAGTTTCCTCTCAAGTCTCACTGCCATTGAGTGGGATCCAACTCAGTGACCCCTCCCCTGGGTTTCCGAGGTGTTATCACTACCAACCTTCCTTCCAGGGAGTGGCTGGTGGGTTTGAACCACCAGCCTTCTGGTTAAAAGTCCAAATATCTTAGGCACTATGCCACCAGAGCTCCCAAAGTGTGTGAAAGCATTATAAAAAAGTTTGAAATAGTATGAGAATTACCGAATGAGACAGAGATATGAAATGAGCATACTGTTGGCAAAATGGCATTGAAACACTTGCTCGATGCAAGATTGCTACAAATCTTCAATTTGTAAAAAACGCAGTATCTGCAAAGTACAATAAAGCAAAGCACAATAAAATGAGGTATGCCTGTAGCCAAACATGTCTTAACTCTGTAATGAATATAATGTAGAATTCTGAGCCTTAAATAAGTCCAATCATGATTTTTTTTTTTTAACTTGTTGGTGGTGGTGTTTGCCATCGAGTCTAGTGGACCCCGACTCATAGCCAACACCTCCTTGGGTTGCCGAGGCAGTATCACTACGGAAGTAGATTGCCCAACCTTCCTTCTGAGGAGTGGCTGGTGGGTTTGAACCACCAGCCTTCTGGTTAGCAGTCAAGTGCCTTAGGCACTATGCTACCAGAGCTCCTTTTTTTTTAACTTAAGGATCCCAATTTAAATTACTCAAACAATCTAATTTACAAGTAATAATAATGTTAAACTATTTCTTTCTGGGACATCTTTGCAAGTTAACAAGATTAGAATATAAGAAGCAGTAGAAATCATCTTATCCAGTACTTTTACCACTAAGTATACAAGAACCCAAGGTACTTATCCAAATGATATACTAGTTTGTATTGACGATGGGATAAAAACCCAAGGTCTACTGACATCTTTCCACCATCAGTATAGTTACAAAGGTTGCCAAGTAAATAAACCCATGATTGTCACATCTCGATCATCCTATTATCCTCTTTCCCTTTCAAAACCTAATAGTAACATTTCTATTCCTTCATTCAACAAATATTTATTAAACACCTATTGTGTGCCAGGCATTGTCCTAGGCATAACAGTTTATATAGGATACCCTACATAGAGTACACAAAGATAAATTAGTCCTTCACAAGCATACACTGTGTAACAGCAGAGGTTTTGGGTACTAAATATGATACAAAGTGCTGTGAAAAAAGGTTAAAAAAAATTAAACATTTCCAAAAAAGGGAAATAAATAAAAGGGGTACAGACATGACCTGAGAGGTTAAATCAATCAATCAAGTAAGTACTCCAAGAAAGAAATAAGTAGAAAAGTTACAGGGTGACTTGAAGGATGAACAGGATTCTGATAAGAGAAAAACTATGGAAGGAGCATCAAGCATTCCAAGATGAGTACAGCAAAGGCAAAGGCTCAGGAGTGAAAGCGTATAGAAGAACAGTATCTATTTAGCTAGACTGTAAGCCATAATGAAAATAAACCTTAGAAAAGCAGGGGCTATATTGGTGAAAAGTCTAACATTTTGGTCTGAAATGTCTGACCTTCGTTCATGATCTAGTGGATACATTGATCCACTGAAGATTTCTGAGGAAAATGACAACTAAGGACCCCAGTTAACATTAACTTAGCAAGTAAAACATAGGACAAGAAGCAGGAAATCATTTTGGTAGTTACTGCAAACAGATGCAAGATACTATGAACCTGAAATAAGGTGAACGTGAATATGGAAAGATTAAAACACTGTAGAAGTAAAAATTGTGACTGCAAGTGGGAGGAAAGAGACACAATTTGGCGCTTTTGAAAGCAAGAAATTGGGATGTATCATTAACAGAAAATGAGCAAACTAAAGGTAGAGTTAAAATGTAATCTATTTAGAGATTATAGTCTAAATCAAATGTTAGCAATATGTTAATAATCTTATTCTATTTCAGAAAGCAAATCTTCCCACACTAAAATAAATGTAATATATTACAGTATGCAAACTAGAGTGCAAAAATATCCAAATTAAAGCAGCATTATTTGAAAATTGAATGCTTTTTATCTTTAATACTTAATACACTTGTATAAACATAAGTACTAGAACAAGTCATGTTTTTGTTAAAAGACACATCAAGCTTCAGCATTTTAAGATGCTAGGAATGCACTGTATGTTAAAATAACAAGCAACACACTCAAAACAAAATTCATTATTTAATGAATCAGTAGCAAAATAAAGCTAGCAAGTGTTAGCAGAAGAGAACTACAACTATCTACCGAATTTACAACAAACTATCACTTGGTTCAATTAGGCACATTTAGTACATGAGCTTCTTCTGATTAAATAAAATCCATGCAGTCTTTCTGCCTAATGTAAAACAAGTAAACTATGAGCTCCTCAAGTGCAGTGATTACATTCTAGACATCTCATCCCCTAGTTCTTGGCATTTAGGAGGCCCCCAATAGACCTTTAGAATAGAAATGATCTCAAAAGTCTATTGCACTAGGTCTATTAAAGCACTTTCACAACTTGATGGGTATTACACAATAGCACAGAACTAATGATCCAATAGGTGAGTGCCTACTATTCAACAGGTAATGGAGTTACAAAATGAGTAACACATGACTCCTCCTCTGACTTTAGGATTTATTTCTCTAAACAAGTCAAACACCACTGGCTTCACAAGAAAACCTTGATTGATTATTTTTGTGACCTTAAGTGAGTCTTAACTGCTTTTGATTTACCATCTGAAAACTGGTTGAGGATCCAAGAGAAAAAAAAAAGTGTACTCCGTGAAGTACTATACCTGTAATTCATGTCGTTTCTACAAGATCTCAAAACTCGTTAGACACTTCATTAACTAAGACATTGACACAAGCAAATAGGAGCAATGTCTGGCTCAACACAAAGTCATTCTATCATTGCTCAGAAAAATCCTTGAAACAAACACCAAGTGGGTCAGAAATATGGTCTAAATATGAGGAAAATTCTACCTATGAAAAACTTACAAATTTTCACTAGACAAATCTTAAAACATTAAAAGCACTTGTTTTAATTTTTGTTTAAAAATTCCTACTGTAATTAATTCAAGATACTATTTCTGAATACTATTAAAATTCAAACTTTAATCTACGAATGCTGAAATAATGTAACTATTTTGTGGGAAATAACGGTTCCACTACATAAAATGATCTCAATTGAGTACAAAACATTAAACCTTCAAAACTTTACAGGAACTTTAAAAATGTATAAAAAACAATTTTTGTGGAAAATAAAACTTAAGTTATTCAACTGATCAAAACTAGTTTCTAAATGCACAGGAATACAAGCTCTTCAGAAAACAAGCTATATATTCATTGTGCTATGTTTTCAATCCATCTAAACTAATCTCTGCAATACAATAAAATGCATAATATGAGCCAGCATTTCTTCATAGAATATGTCAGTCAACACCACACTCCCAAAGTAAGCAAGTTACAAGAAAAAAAAAAAAAAAAGAGCTAAAAAATCTTTCCACAAAAATAAAAGATTCTGTCAAGAACATTTCTGAGTTAACTGTTGATGGCACCTATTCTTTAAATTAATTATCTAAAAACCATGTACAAACATGAAAATGCACCCTTAACTTGTACATGGAATGTACCTAGCAAGGAAACCTTTATCAACTAATTTAACCTTAGATTTTTCTTGTGATGGTTTTATGTACATCACCACCTACTGCTTTCATTTAAGCCAGGGGGGAAAAAAGTCATGAAAAACAAGAGGTTGGTCAACAGTTAAGACTATTTTCCAGAAAGATGACTTTTAAACCTGTTTCTACAGTTTTTAAACAATAAACAAAAAAATGTTCTTAAATGATTATCGACTTAGCATCAAGAAAATCCTTCAGTCATCAGGATTTCAAAAAGATTTCGTATTCAAGCTTTGCATTATTAAACAATTTCTTACCTTCTGCTACATCATCATCTACAGCTCCTTTCACCTGAGAAAAACACCACTGAATATCATTCCCTCCACCAGCTCCTAGAAAAAAAACACACACCAAAAAAACAAAGCAATTAAAATTGAGTTCTGTTCATGTTTACTGTCGTAAACAGAGAGATAGTATCCAGGGTTGGCATGATACTAATAGCTCAGCACTGCCCACATATATAACCACTACCCCAAAGCACTAATTTGGAAAGAGGTTAGTCCCCAGTAGCTGGCATTGCTTTTAAAACACCAACAACAACAACAAATCCAGATCTTCCAGGTATTAAATATTTAAAGGCACACACAATCATTAAACTGTACATCTGTTCAAAACTTCCCTTCCATTTTCACTTCCCCTGAAACAGGCTAAGAACCTTACACTCAAGCAAGACCTACTAGAAAAATACCGAAAGTTAAGAGAGTTTTACTTTAAGTGTACAAAAAGCTGCAGAAGACTTAATAAGGTTAAACTACCATAAAACATAGAACGAAGAGAAAACTTCAGGAACATTACTGCATGAGAAAGACGTAATGATTCATATGAACCCTATCACCAAAGCACACACACAACAAACACACACCACCCATTTCTCTGCATTTCATTCCAGCAAATCACTGGTTCCAGACGGGGGGAAAAAAAAGCCAGAAATGAGTGTTGTAGAATAAGTTTCAAAGGAAGCTTGTTTTGCCTACCTTCACCTTATCCTTCAGAATCCAAAAGACCTTGCAAAGGATTTACTGTGCTAATTTGCTATCATCTTGTACAAAACAATTTTAATTCCACTTTATTATTCAACAAGGCCAAAGAGCAACTTGTTATTACACTGAAGTGTAAGTCAATCCAATGTTAATTTTACAGGTTTAATAATCTATCTAAATATTGAAACAAACATGGTAAAACTGATTTAGTCCCTGAATGTTTCTATTTCACGTCCAAGCACTGAGGAGGAAATGATGAAAATGACCTCAATCTTTGGAGAAACTCAATCCAAATCTAGAAGTAATTCTACTAAATGAAGGCATCCAGCAACAAAAAAATTATACAAAAATAATCCTTAAAGCAATAACCTCTTCCTTCATTCCCATTCCTTGCTTAATATTAATAGTCCAACCCGGTTTTTCTATACATCCTCTCCCCCCCACCGCCGCCCCAAGCTTTTACCTCAATCTCTCTCCTTTACTATTATGTCACTGAAGTCCCTAACTATTTTAACTAACTCTATGTTCTTTTGGGAAAAGAATATCTGCGCAAAACCTAACGTGCAAAACAGAAAGTTTAAATTCCATTTTCCACGAAACTCACTGTATTAAGGGCCTTGCACTTTTTGGTCGTAATGGGTAAGAAACGAAACAAAACTATCCAGTTTGATGGTTCAAAACAAATTCAGACTTTTAGTCTCAGAATGTGTCTACAGTAGAAAAAAATACACATATATCCTATTTTCACTTGAAAAAGCACTCTTCCATCCCTTTGCAAAATATATTTGCATGTACATCCCAAAAGGATTGCAGCAAAGGGAAAAATGAGAACTAAATGATAGAAGATCCACAAAAAAACTGGGGGGGGTTAAAAAAAAAAAAAAAGACACCCCGAGATCCAAAGCAATAAAGATAAATCTGCAATCGCCCCCACCCCGCCCCACCCACGCCTAACCCTACGGCTTTGCCGACACATACCCCACCCCCAACCTCGCAAAGGTTCCAGCCCTCATTTTAAAACCTATTTTGATATCACAGCTACCATTCGCCTCATCAGAATCCTCCCCACCCCCACCCCACCCCACCCGACCAATTCCCTGAAATCCGAGGGGCGCCCGGTGGCTCTATGTGCGGCAGAGACGGTCGCTAGGGGGTGATGGAGGGAGAAGGAAGGAAGCGGTGCCTTGTCAGTGGACGAGGGTGGTTTCTCCCTTACCTGCCATGTTGCGCTGCAAATGGTGACCCTGCTGGGTTCCTCGGGGTCTCTGCTTCCTGAACTCACCCCCCTCACCTGGGGATGGGGGGTAAGAGAGGGCGGATGGCGGCGGATGGCACCTGTGGGGGAGGGGGCGGGGGTTGGGGGATAAGGAAAGAGGGGCGAGCAGACCAGCCTGTAGGATGGTGGATTTCACTCTAGGGCTTTCTTGCTTTTGCTTTTTCTCCAGCAGCAAAGGCGGCAGCTACGAAGGCGGCGGTGGCGGCAGCGGCAGGGACAGGCGACTCCACTTTCAAAATGGCGCCGGCTGGCCTACCCAGTGATGTCACTAGAGGGGCGGAGTCGCCAGGCTCGGCCGGAGGGGCGGGGCAGGGCGGGGAGAGCACTGGGGAAGAGGGGAGGGGAGTGGGGCCGGGGGAGCGGCTGGGCTGGCTAGTGGCCACGCCCGCTTCCTTCCAAACCCAGACGCCAAGCCTCTCCCGCGAGGCCCCTGGGTCCTGACGAGTCCACTGCATCTCGGCTGGCCTTGCCTGTCCGGCGCCCTGGCAGGCACGCTGCGCGTCCTGTCTCATTGCGGTGCTCCCTGTGCTCGCTCTTACCAGCCCTTGCTCCAGCGCGTTTTGCGTTGGCGCCTGGATCTGCGGCCCATCTGCATGCCACGATTTCCCAAGCACTCGCGACTTTCAAGAAGGAACCAGAGAGATGTGCGTCAGGGCCGGGACTCCGGAGCAGCCTCAACCGTCCAGCTAAAGTGCTCGCTCTTTGGGGTGCATGGGGCTCTTCGTGTATATTTTTAGAGACTGCCCACATTGCTATTTAAGAAAGTGAGACTGTGGTTTAGCCGGGACGCCTGGAAATAAAAGGACCATGGTGGAGACTCACCACTCGACCAAGGTGGAAGTTCACAGATCTAAGAAAGATAACTGGGCTAGTTCTATCTAAGCCAAAAAACCAAACTCACTGCCATCCAGTCCAATCCGACTCAGTTCTATCTGGGTGAAATAAATTCTCTTTGCATGGGCCCCCGGGAACTCAAGCGAGAGTCCTTCTTGGTGACTAAAAGCAGTAAGAGTGATTTCTAAAGAGAAAACGGAGTTTGCTATTAGAATAATATGGCCGGAAATGTAACCCAGGTTTGTACAACTAAAAGAAGCAGCATCAGTGGTTAAAATCTGGGTTCTGAAACCAAGTTGTCTGGGTCCCAAATGCTGGTTTTGACCATGAGAGGAGGGTATGTTTTATAGGATTATTTTGAAGATTAAATGCCTTGATTTGAATAAACAATAAATGTTAGCTGCCATTATTATCAGATTTGTATTTAAAGACTCAGCAATAGAGTTAAGAGATTGAAAAAAACAAAAAGGAAAAGCCGGTCATTAGCCAAGAGGGGATTTGCACGCTGGTGAAAGATGCGCTCATCATCAGTTACTATATACAGGGCGCTGTCCGTATCTCATTTAATGCACCACTAAAAAAAAAAAAAAAAACCTCACTGCTCTTAAGTCGATTGGACTCACAGCGACCACCCCTTGAGTTTGAACTACCAGCCTTCTGGGTAGGAGTGAAATCTCTTAGGAACTAGGCCACCAGAGTACCACTGTTGTTGTTGTTGTAGACCCCCTCCAGTCCCCAGGGTTTGGAAACTCTGAGAATGCACTCCTAAAGAGTGAGTGGGTTAAAGAAGACCACTAGAGAGCCTTAATCCTATGGATAGATAGCTACATTTTACATGTGAAAAAAAACATCAAGAATTTCACCTTAAGGGTAAATTAAGTGATAAAGCATTCATAGAGCAAAAGAGGGAGAAAGTTCAAGATATGTACACCTCTTCTCCATTTTCTACCTTATTCTTGATTTCCAAAACAATTCTTACTTAAAACAAGTTTTCAAAATTCCTTCAGACGGTACAGCTTCATCTTTATGTTATTATATTCCTCCATTTCCACATTAGTATGTCTCAATTTACCAAAAGCTGTACAAAGAGATGAAAACTGTGCTGTTTACTTCTAGTATTTTGGTTGATTTCATAACTTTCTGTGGATATGCCTCTACTATTAGTTTTCACTTTCTCTGCTCTTGTTTTATAGTTTAATCCCAGACTCCTCTAGAGAGCCCTCCATCTTAATTGGATCTCTCAGAGCAAACCAATGGGAATAGACTATTAAAATGGGAGACTGGAACCCCCATGGGCGAGTCACTTTTCTTTTTTATGCTTCAGTTTTGCCATCTTCACACATCCTGAAAATGATTTGGTCTGCATTCTTATTCATGGATATCAATAAAGCTTGTCGGGAAACTGGGATAATTGTAACAAAAATTCACAAAGCAGCGACTATGTGCTGGGGACTCTTCTAAGAACATTATACAGAGTCTCAAGTGTACTACATGCCTATGGGACAAACTGAGATGGGTCTAATAATCAGTGTACCCTGGCACCCTGGTAAAAGTGACCTGGAAGTTTCTGGCCCTGAACAGTGCCTACAAAGGACCACAAGCTGCTTCCTTTCTTGTGAATGACTTTTAGGAATAGAGGCCAGAATACCCATAACCCAAGGACAAGGGTTCTTTGTCACTCTTCTCTTCCTATCTTGCGTTCTCTCTAGCATCCTCTACGCTACTTCAATAAGAGGGCTTCTGTCAATGTCATTAATGATTTCCATGTTACCAAATCTAATAGTCACTTCTCTGTTTCTCTATTTCCCAGCAGCATCTGAAACCACGATCACTTCTGCCTTCCTTAGACCCTTTTTACTCTTGGCACTTTATTGTGTTTCTTCCAACCTTTTTAGCCACCCTTTCAGCTTCCTTTGTTGTCTCTTCCTCCCAGACTACCCTCTAAATATTAATCTGTCTCCTTGACTTCTGTCTATATACTCTTAACAACACATTCTCCCAGCAACTTCAATTAGTTTTACAGATTTAAATACCATGTTTATTTCAGTGACTGCCAAATCTAGATCCCTAGCTCTGTTCATTCCGGGACTCCAGACATAAATCTCTAACTGCCTACTTGAGATTTCCACACATATGTCAAATGAGCCAGTCTTGATTGCATGTCCCCTCCATAACATGGCTAATGCTGTCACTTTCCTTGGAATATAACCAACTACTCACCCTATCCCTATCCCAACACTCCCACATACCTAACCCTCTTTCCTTCTCCAGCCAGTAAAGCTCCTTCTGGTTCTTTATAAACCACTTCAGGTGTAACTTCCTCCAGGAAGGCTTTTATGATATTTGTCCCTAATTCCATACCCATCTTAAGTTGGGTTAGAGGCCCTTCCTAAATATTCCCATAAAATCTAATGCACTTCTCTCATATTAGATCACATGATAATTATTTAAATATGTGCCTGCTTCCAGACTGAGTTCTCAGAGGGTTTTTTGTTTTATTCATCTCCTTATCACCACCTACACAATTTGATTGATTAATGGAGGAATGAATGAATCTCTCTGGCTTGGGAAGAAAACAATGAAATGTTGGCTCCCTATAATTTGCCATATTATGAATATTTTCACTCACCCCTTCTTTACCTCAGGAAAAAAAAGAAGCATTATATAAGTTAGCTTGTTCATTCTGATCTATATTTGTTAGGTAGCAGTTGGTTAAATATGTAAATTGATTATAAATATAAATGTCCCAACTACTTCCAACTGGTCCTCCATCCCCTGAATCACATTATCAAAGAGGATACCCCAGGACATAATTCTCTCATTTGCATGCAATCTTGAATCCATTTTCTCTTATGAGCCCCTAGCTAGCTCTTCAACATCCAACCACATATAAGATGGTCAAGGTAATAGTTTCCTGCTGAACTTAGCTCAACTTAGGCACACCAAGAGGAAAACTCTCTCTAGGTTTGCTTGGAGAGGTTGTAGAGAGTGTATAAGTCTTAAAGGTGCCTGAGCTGAGAAGCACCAAGGACACCCACAATCTCACTAGCAGAAGGGAGCTAACAAAACTCACCAATAGGTTATGCAAGATAGCTTTTAAAAATATATTACACGATGAGAAAAATCATTTGAAAAGTTGCTCATTTCCTTGATGAAGCATGTTTGGTGTTAAGATGAACACACAAGTTCCTCTACACTAAATATTCAACATATAGAACCCACTTTAAAAAAAAAGCACCAAAATATCCTAGAAGATGTGTAAGAAAAACTATAGTGTATAGTGCACCCACCAGATGGATTATTATGTTGTCAAATGTTTATAAAAACAGAGGAAATTGCTTGTGCTTTAAAAGCAGGATACAAAATGCAGATACAATATGATCACAACTATGCACAACAAACACAAAACATGTAGAGCCTAACAAGACAGGAAGGAAATACACCAAGGTGTTCACAGCAATGTTTCTTGGCAGTGGCACAAAGGATAACATTTTTCCTTTGACATTTAAGCTTTTCCAATGACATTATTAACATACATTGCAAGGAAACAATACACTTAATTTTAAAAATCCATTCTAATGCTGGTTTTAGAGCATGATAACATTTATGTTTTTAGGTTTTCCACATTAAAGTAGAAGTTGTAGTCCATTATAACGGCATGCACAGATGATTTAATCCATGATCTTACCATAAAATACAGAAGCATTGTGTTTTGAGCTTGTAACAGTGTACATATCTAAAGGTGAAGAAAAGATTAATAAATTCATACATTTACCTTCTGTTTGTAAGTTTCAACTGGACATCTTGCTTTATACTTTAATGGGAAGCACATTCCTATAAAACATAAAATGAATGACTTTTAGTATAACACACAAATTTTGTGATATTAAGCATTATCTCTGAAGCGTATTTTCAGTATTGCTTATTAAAAATAAAAAATGCCCAGTAACGCAGACAAATTATTATCCAAATACTCTATTTGCTTGAAGTACAAGTCTACTTCTATACCATAGATTTTTAAGTGGCTTTTGACTTCAGCTATGACACAATTATGTTTTATGTCTGTATAACAAATCTATAGGGTCAAATTTGGAAGGAACTTTAGGAGCTAACTAGGCTAATTATCCCAAATGATTACTTGAATTCCCTATACAACATGCTATTCGATGTTCATTCAGCCTTAGCTTGAACACTTCCGAATAACTGAGAACCTAAGAATATCTATTCTGTTTTTAAGCAGCTACGATTAATGAGTAATCTTCCTCATGTTGTACAGAAATGTACTTGATTGCAAGTTATTCTATAGACCATGGCTCTCCCATATGGGACCTCTTCAAGATCAACACAGAGGTCATTTAGATATTGGAATGTACTGTGTCATAATAATCAACTCAGCTTCTTCAAAGCTGCTTACCTTACCCAGCTTTCAACTCTGCATCTCTGCATTGTCTTGATCACTACCCTCTGCATATAGTCTAGTTGTTCCAAATGCTTCATACAATGATGCCCAGAACTAAATATAATGATTTGGTCCAATGATTACACATCTGAGTAAAACTGTTACCTGCCCTCTTCTACAATACTTCTGTTAATGTACCTGAGAGTACATAGAATTTGATGATAACACAGACTGCAGCTATTGTTGTGATCTGAGCCCCTTACCATGCAGCACTTAATACATACCTTTCTAATCTTTTCCCTATATCCTAATTTTTTTGGATTGATACATAGTCCCTGGAACATAGTAGAAAATTGATAACTATCTGAATAAAGAAATACAGTGCTTTATCTTTTTCTCCATTAATTATTACTTTGTAATTGAGATATTATTAGATATTGTTTGGTGATCAATACCTAGACATTATAAAAATATAGAGAGAAAATCTTAAAAGCTATGTAGTTGTAATCCTTTCTGAACATTTATTCTAGTGACTTTTCACCTTAAAGTTTAGTGGCAAAATGTTTGTAAAGAGATTGTTTCAAATATATTATCTTTAAACCCTATTGAGATGTTTCAACAAACGAATGCAGCACTAGAGGTGCTTACTCGTTTATGCAAAGATATTTGGAAGAGAGCTACCTGGCAATCTGACTGGAAGAGATCAATATTTGTGCTCATTCCAAAGAAGGGTAATCCAACAGAATGTGGAAATTATTGAACAATATCATTAATATCACACACAAGTGAAATTTTGCTAAGATAATTCACAAATGTTTGCAGCAGTATATTGATAGGGAATTTCCAGAAATTCAAGCTGGGTTCAGTAGAGAATGTGGAACTAGGGTTATCATTGCTGATATCAGATGGGTCTTGGCTGAAAGCAAAGGATATCAGAAAGATGTTTAACTGTGTTTTGTTAACTATGCAAAGCCATTCAACTGTGTGGATCATAACAAATTATGGATAACACTGAGAAGAAGGTGAATTCCAGAACACTTAATTGTCTCATGAGGAACCTGTACATAGACCAAGAGGCTGTGGTTCAAACAGAGCAAAGGGATACTGCATGGTTTACAATCAGGAAGCATATGCATCAGGGTTGTATCCTTTCATCATACTTATTCGATCTGTATGCTAAGCAAATAATCCAAGAGGCTGGACTGTATGAAGAAGAACATGGCATTGGGATTGCAGGAAGACTCATTAACAACACGTGATATGCAGATAACACAACCTTATTGCTCAAAGTGAAAAAGACTTGAAGCACTTACTGATGAAGATCAAAGACCATAGTTGGCAATGTGGACTACACCTCAACATAAAGAAAATGAAAATCCTCACAACTGGACCAATAAGCAACATCATGATAAATGGAGAAAAAATTGAAGTTGTCAGGGATTTAATTTTACTTGCATCCGCAATCAACTTCCATGGAAGTAGAAGTCAAGAAATCAGACATTGTACTGTGCTGGGCAAATCTGCTACAGAAGACCTTTTTAAAGTGTTGGGGAGCAAATATGTCACTTTGAAGACTAAGATGTGCCTAAGTCAAGCTATGGTATTTTCAAACACCTCATATATATGTGTGTAAAAGGTAGACAATGAATAAGGAAGGCTGAAGAAGAGTTGATGTCTTTCAATTATGGTATTGGTGAAGAATACTGAAAATATGGACTGTCAGAAGAACGAACAAATCTATCCTGTAAGTGCAGCCAGAATGCTCCTTAGAAGTGGGAATGGCCAGACTTCATCTTACGTACTTTGGTCATGTTGTCAGAAGGGACAAGTCCCTGGAGAGGGATATCATGCTTGGTAAAGAGGAGGGTCAGTGAAAAAGGGGAAGTCCTTCAAAAAGATGGATTAACACAGTGGCTGCAATGATGGGCTTAAGTATAGCAAGGATTGTGAGGGTGGCATACAACCAGATAGTGTTTCATTCTGTTGCACAGGGTCACTATGAGTTGGAGCTGACTCGATAGCACCTAACAACAACAAAACACTGACAAGCTCTTAGCCTAAGTTCCCTGAATACAAGACTTACTATCATTTACATTACATGATAAAAAGTTTATAACCTTTCACAGCACATTAGCAAAATTATTAGGAATAAAATGGTCAGCTAGCATCAAAGATGTTGCAGATAGGACACAAGTCTGATAGGCAAGACCATGATCCAGGAAAGAATGCCACTAAAAAAAAAAAGGAAAAAAAAAAAGAAACAACCCATTGATTTAGAAAGCAAGTTACTTAAAATCCTTAAAACATATTAAATGTGTTGTTATGAGTCTAAATGACCATTTAATTGTGTTTATGTTAAAGAAATACCTCCCTACTCCCTAGCCTATGGAGTGCTAGGTTAACATAAAATTGTCATATCAGAAGTTCGTTAACTTCTGAAGGTGTTAAAAAAAATAAACAATATGCACATGATTCTAGCTCTTTAAAAAGACATATATACTTATCAAAATATGTAAAAAATAAATGGGGTGGGAGAGCTAGGAGAGATGATAAGATTCCTTTTTTCTTAAAAATGTGCTTCTAGAACAAATTTTTAAAAACTTATGTTTACAAAGCAGTTGATAAAAATATTACCATCTTTGTATGAGAAGGGAGATACAGGGACTACTACATGACTTCGCTAATAAAGTTAATATATTAACTAGGTATTAATTATCCTTGGTTTCTTTCTGTCCTGCTTTATTGGAGGCTGAACTCTTCTTGTTTTTACTTTTTTCCATTTTCTGCAAGGTGAGTCTTCAGTTTCTCTTTTTTTAAATTGTGATTTGGATGAATGTTTACAGAGCAAATTCATTTCCCATACAACAGTTCATACACATTTTGTTTCATGACCTCAGTTGCAATCCCTATAATATAGCAGTTTTCTTCCCACTTCCTCCCTGTGGTTACATTTTCCCTGTGTCTTTCTTTCCTATGCATTCCTGTCCTCTGAGCTATCTCCTTGTGCAAATACTGCCCTTCTGATCTCTCATGGTTGCTTGTTCTAAGGAGTATACCTAAACCAACCAAAACCAAAACCACTACCGTCAAGTTGGATCCAACTCATAGAGACCCCTCCTTGGGCTTCCGAGGCAGTATCACTATAGAAGTAGATTGCCCAACTTTCCTTCCGAGGAGTGGCTGGTGGGTTTGAACCTCCAGCCTTTTGGTAGCAGTCAAACACCTTAGGCACTATGCCACCAGAACACCCAGGAGTATACCTACCTGGTATAAATGTTCACCTTATGTGAGTATTGTTTGGCTAGAAGCCATGAGAGTGAGTTCAATTCTAGGCCTGAAGGGTGACTAGGGGCCATAGTCTTGGGGGTTTCACCATTCTCTATCAAACCAGTAAGATTGGTCTTTTTTTATGGTTTTGAGTTTTGTTCCACATTTTTCTCCCATTCTGTCCAGGATCTCCTATTTAGATTCCTTTCTGAGTGGTTGACAGTGGTTGCTGGGCACCATTTAGTTCTTCTGGTCTCAGGGTCAGGTGGGTTGAGGTTTGCATGTCATAATGGACAGCAGTATGTTTGGGTTATGGTTGGCTTAAGAAACTTCCAGATGAATCTGATGTGCAGTCAAGTTTGAGAATCACTGATTAAGCCTATCAACCAAAAGACCAAACACACTGCCATCAAGTCAATTCCAACTCATAGCAACCCTGTAGAACAGAGTAAAATTGCTCCATAGGGTTTCTAAGGCTGTAATTCTTTGTGGAAGCAGACTACCTCATCTTTCTCCTGTGGAGCAGCTGGTGGGTTCAAACCACCAAACTTTGAATTAGCAGACTAATGCCTTAGTGACTAAACCACCAGAGCTCCTGATTTAGCATATAGCCTCTACAAATTTGATCAAGATATTATAAAATATCAGACTGAAGTCATTAAAAACAAATGTTGAGAAACAGGATACTTATGACATACCTATAAAAAGAGTGTTTCTCAATCTTTTTTTCCATGGAATACTAGTATCCCATGAGATATTAACTATTTGTAAAAAGAAAAAGAGTTTAGAAAAAAGGGGTAGTGCCTAAGGCATTGGATTGCTAACCAGAAGTCTGGCAGTTCAAACCCACCAGACACTCCTTGGAAGGAAGGTTGGGCAATCTACTTCCGTAGTGATACCACATCAGAAACACAAGGAGGGGTCGCTATGAGTCATATCTGACTTGACGGCAGTGAGTTTGGTTTGGTTTTTTGGTATAGGCAAAAAAGTTGAGAAACACTATGTTTAAAATGGTTTTTCACTGTATTATTCTTAAACTGCATTGTGAATCTGTGGCAGATGAGATCTAACATGAAGCCTCTCCCAAATTTGTGGGACAGAAGACATTTATCCATTAATCAGAATTATTTGGGTATAATCATTCTGTAGTACTCATTAATTTGAATGAATAAGGATCTAACCCACGTTTATTTTTTCTTCATAAGTAACAAAATATTTCACTATTATTCCTTTTTCCTTTCATCTTTATCTAAAGATGCTCTTATGTTCTGTTCACTCATAGGCAGTGGTGTATTGGAACCAGCTCATACTCATGAGAGCTGATTGTTAAATTTTTAGGAATTTAAAGGCCGGTTGTTAAAAACATACATTATTAAAAATTAAATTATATAAACTTACAATTAAATTATGTGTATTGTAAATAAAGGCAATAAATATTTAAAACTCATTACTTTCTAATTATTTTACTATTATCTATCCTTTTGGGATTATTTACATCTATTGTATTTGTATGGTGGAAATTTGTCACAAATCAGCAAGTGCTATAAATTAGGGTTTCTCCCTCCCCTGCTCAGAAAGCTGGTTGTTAAACTTATTTCCCAGCACACCACTGCCCATGGATTCATTGACTTCCATATAAGTAAATCTCTGACCTACAGTTATACTCTGCCTTCCTTCCTAATCATTGTATTTTTACCCAAAAGTATTTCCTCCCATTGCTGTGTTCCAGTTATGACCCTCATCTCTTTGATCAGTCTGAACTTTTTACTTTAAAATTTCAACTTCAGGATATTTACTAAAATATGCCCATACATTGGTTGTGAATCTTTTTTCTATTGAAAGGACAAAATAATGACGTTAGAATGTGTGTGAGCATGAAAGAAGACCAGTCAGCAAAGAAAAAAAAAAAAACTGTGCTTACAAATAAAGGTTGTTTTTGAGTTGCAATAAAGCTCTGTTTAGATACGCAAGAAGCTGTTACTTACTCAATTCTAACAATACTGCTAGGTAATATTTGCTCCCATACTTTCCCCCAGAAGTCAGCCCAAAACTGTGCCCCAAGGTATGATAGTGTACTTTAGGACTTACTTAAACTATTGTCTCTATGCTTTGACCTCATTTTGGACACCCATTATATTAGATTTATTGTATCTTGCCATTATCCACTCCCCATTCACATCACTACTTCCCTTGCTGAAAGTTAGGATGACTTGAGGTACTTACTAATGAAAATTGAAGAACACAGTCTGCAGTATGGATTACATCTCACTATAAAGAAAACAAAAAGCATTACAACTGGACCAATAAGCAGCATCACAATAAATGGAGAAAAGATTGAGGTTGTCAAAGAATTCACACTGCTTGGTTTTACAATCGCCACCAATGGAAGCAGCAGTCAGGACGTTAGATAACGTGTAGCACTGGGCAAGTCGGCAGAGAAAGAACTCTTTCAAGTGCTGAGGAGCAGGGATGTCTCCTTGAGGACTAAGGTGTGCCTGTCACAAGGCTTAATATTTTCAATCACCTCGTATGCATGTGAGAGCTGGACAATAAATAAGGAAGACTGAAGAAGAGTTGATGCTTTTGAGTTGTGGTGCTGGCGAAGAATGCTGAAAGTGCCATGAACTGCTGAAAGAACTAACAGATCTGTGCTGGAGGAAGAGCAGCCGAAATGCTCCTTGGAAGCAAGAATGGCCAGACTTCCTCTCACCTACTTTGGTCATGTTGTCAGAGGAGAAGGATGTCATGATTGGTAAGGTGGAGGGTCGATGAAAAAGGGGAAGGCTTTCAACGGGATAGATTGACACAGTGGCTGTGACAATGGGCTCAAGTATAGCAAGGATCATGGAGCTGGCATGGAAATGGGCAGTGTTTTGTTTTTCTGTGCATGGGGTCACTATGAGTCGGAAATGACTTGACGGCACCTAACAACAACAACAACTCACATCTAGATCCAGGGATTCTGTAGCAAACCATGCAAAATTCTTCAATGCTAATAGCTTTTGCAAGAACTTACGGATGAAGACTCTTCATTACCTCATTATCCCATTCTACTCATTGAAAATGCTGATGAAACTATATTTTCATGAGTTTTTTTTTTTTTTTTAGTTGTGATTTGGGTGGAAGTTTACAGAGCAAATTCATTTTCCATATAACAATTCATACACATCTTGTTTCATGATGTTGATTGCAATCCCCATAGTGTAACAACTCTCTCCCCACTTCCTACCTGTGGTTACCTTTCCTGTGTCCTTTCCTGTGCATTCCTACCCTTTGAGCTATGTCTGTGTGCAAATACTGCCCTTCTGATCTCCTATGGTTGATTGTTCTAAGGAGTGTACTTTCCTACTGTAAATGTTCTGCTTATATGCCTTTCTACTATTTGGCTGGAAGCCACAGAAGTGAGTTCAATTCCAGGCCCAAACAGTAACTATGGGCCATAGTCTCAGGGGTTTCACCAGTCTCTAACAGACCAGTAAGCCTGGTCTTCTTTTATGATTTTGAGTTTTGTTCCACATTTTTCTCCCACTCTATCCAGGATCTCCTACACTGATCTCTTTTTGTGTGGTTGTGTGGTAGGCTGATGTTTGTATGGTATACTAGTCCTTTGGACTAATTGTTTCCATGTATCTTTGGTTTTCTTCATTCTTCTTTGTTCCTGATGAGGAGAGACCAGTTGTTGCCTCTTGGATGGTCGCTTGTAAGCTTTTAAGACCCCAACGGCTACTCACCAAAGTAGGATATAGGACAATGTTTTTATGTAGTATGTTATGGCAGTTGAGCTTGTTGTCCCCTGTGATCAACTTTCACGAGTTCTTATTACCTTACTTACATACATTCTCAGTCATGGAATGTTGTTGTTGTTATGTGCCATCCAGTTGGATCCAACTCATAGCACCCCCTTCTTGGGTTTCCGAGGCAGTATCACTATGGAAGTAGATTGCCCAACCCTCCTTCCGAGGAGTGGCTGGTGAGTTTGAACCTCCAGCTTTCTGGTTAGCAGTCAAGTGCCTTAGGCGCTATGCTACCAGAGCTCCTAGTCATAGAATATTCAACCCTAAATACATGCTCTTATGATGGTTTTGACCAGATCTTTTACTTGTCAGTTTTGCACTACTGGGATGGCTGATATACTTGAGAACCTAGGAGTCCTCTAACATTGACTTCGGGATCCTGTTCTACTGAATCCAAATCCAAACCAAAGTTTAATTGCCACTTTACCATGTGGAAAGTAGCCTTGATATTAGCATAAAGTCCTACTTCAACAATAGTATCTCAAATGTGAAGCCTCCTCTAACACGGAGCCTTCCTTGAGCACTGAAAGCTCTTGAAACATATGGGAGAAGGAAATGCCAGTACAGTCCTGTGTCCACCTTCCAAATGTTTGAGCAAGCCAAAGCCCTGCTCACTTAGTTTTTACTATAATTTAGGTTTCAAATATCATATTGTTATTCCTGACAACAAAATCAACGATACTATTCCACATTTGAACAATACATTAGATTTCACAGGCGCTCTGGTCGCATAGTGCCTAAGGCATTTGACTGCTAACCAGAAGGCTAACAGTTCAACCTGATCAGCCACTCCTTGGAAGGAAGATTGGGCAATCTACTTCCATAGAGATACGGCCTTGGATGCCCAAAGAGGGGTCACTATGAGCCCAATTGACTCCACGGCAATGAGTTTGATTTTGGTGAGTTTGGTTCACATGTATACTATCTCAAAGGCCTTCATAAGTTAACCAAGGAAACTGGAATTCTAAGAGATTATGTAAAACAAAAAAAAACAAACTCACTGAGAGAGATTATGTAAGGCATTTGTTATTAAATGGTGGCCTGCTTGAGGTCACTCAGCAGCTAGTTAGTGGAGAGTGCTCTCAGTCCACTCAATCTATTGCTCCTTCCATTATTACACTAAGCTGCTTGTTTTTATACTGCTTATCATTGTATTGTACTCAGATCCAGGGCACTTACAGAAGATATGTCCTCAAGTAAATGCATTTTAAAATAAGCCTACTGCCATTGAGTTGATTCCGACTTGTAGTGACCTCATAGGACATACATCTGACCCATAGGGTTTCCAAGGCTAGAAATCTTTACAGCAGCAGACAGCTATATCTTTCTCCCGTAGAGCAGATGGTAGACTCAAACTGGGTGAGAGCAAATTTTAAAATAAGGAAAATTTGACTAGCCTAGTAAAAACTTCTTGGGGTAAAACATGTAAACTCACAATATAAGATCCCAAATAGGGACTGTTGTTGTTGTTGTTATTTGCCATCGAGTGGGCCCCGACTCATAGCGACCCCTCCTTGGCTTTCCGAGGCAGTATCACTGCGGAAGTAGGATTGCCCAACCTTCCTTCCAAGTGGCTGGTGGGTTTAAACCGCGTACTTCTGGTTAGCAGTCAAGTGCCTTAGGCACTATGCTACCAGAACTCCTAAATATGGACTAGTGTGACTGTTTTCCTCATCTTTAGAACAGATTTTCCCCCCAAAAAAGGCCACAACACTAAACTATGACTTTAAAGAAAATAGAAACCTTAACGTATCAAATTCGCTTTACACTTATAAACCACACCCACTGCCATCAAGTCTAGTCTGACTCACAGTGAACCCTATAGGATGGGGTTGTTGTTGTTATGTGCCGTCAAGTCGGACCCGACTCATAGCAACCCCTCCTTGGGTTTCCGAAGCAGTATCTCTGTGGAAGTAGATTGCCCCATCTTCCTTCTGAGGAGTGGCTGGCGGATTTGAACCGCCAGCCCTCTGATTAGCAGTCCAGTGCCTTAGGCACTACGCTACCAGAGCTCCCATAGGATGGGGCAGAACTGCCCAAAAGGGTTTCCAAGTCTGTAAATCTTTACAGAGCAAACCAGCACTTCTTTTTCCCACAGAGCATCTGCTGGATTTGAACTGCCGACCTTTTGATTAGCAGCCGAGTGCTTAACTACTGCACCACCAGGACTCCTCTTAGTAGAGCTTCATAAGTTCTTTTACATGGTGGGTTGGTAGCTTTGCAATAAAAATTTAGATTTAATAACATCTTAATTTTGAAGGCAATAATGACTAACTAAAGTTAAGATTCAAAATTGCTTTCAGCAAGGGAAATTAGATGAGGCACCACTCTGCAAATGCTATTTGAAACACCCACCTCCACAATCTAACCTCCTCCACCGCTGCAAAGTTCACAGTCCCAATCAAGTTACAGAAAGAAAGATATGTGATTCTTTTGAAGGTCATACAAGGATGCTGTTGAGTGTCCCATCTATTTTCCCTGTCAGAATCCTTTCCAAACCTAGGAATATTTCCCTTGGCCTGAGGCATCCAACTCCACAATCTAACATCTTTCATCACTGTATCCGTACTTCATGGTGCCAGGGAAGTCGTCCAGGGAAAACTACCGCTTTGTGTCTGGGGTGGGAGGCTAATATCAAGACAAATGATAAGGTAGTAACAAATTTAACAAAGTTAGGAGACAGTGCTGTAGCTAAAGTTCTGACACATCCAAGAAAAAAATTGGCTTAAGTTATCTCCACATAGCAAAAACCTACTCAAATCAAAAACAAAACAAAGCAAAAACCCAGCGCCATGAAGTTGATTCTGATTCATAATGACCCTATAGGACAGAGTAGAAGTGCCCCAGAGGATTTCCAAGGCTCCAAGTGTTTATAGAAGCAGACTGCCTCATCTTTCTCCCATGGAACAGCCAGTGAGTTCAAACCACTGACCTTTTGGCTAGCAGCCAAATGCCTTACCCACTGCACCACCAGAGCTCCATGCAAATGGATATAGTAACAGCAAACTGTCTGAACAGTACCACCACCCCATGATTGGTAAGCCATGAAGAATTGAGATAGTTGGTTTAGCCAGCTCCTATATTAGAAAATCTGAAGATGAGGCAGCAACAACTGGGTAGAGGTTGGAGTATAATTGAAATATATATTTTTTAGGCATTGAGTAACCTTGACTGAGTCCTGTTCTTGATTGATCCTAGTCTTGATGAGAAATGGATTTCTGGAAGCCAATCTTGAGAGTTTTATAAAAGGAATTCACTGGCTATCAATGTAAAGAGGGTTATTAAGGGGCTTATCTGAGAGCTCAGTAACTTCCTTGGACCCCTTGATGGGGAGGAGAGGAACAGGTGACACAGGAAAGTTATATAATTGGCTCCTTTAAAAAGAGCATTCCTGCAGTGAAATAAGTCAATCACAGTAAGAAAAATATTGTATTAGTCTACTTTTGTGAAAAGTCAAGGAAAAGTTTACATATGGAAGGAAACTTTCTTTGGTGATTACCAGGGATGGAAGAGGAAGGGAGGAAAATTGCTAGATGGGTAAAAGATAAGTATTATTTGGGTGAAGGGAAAGGCAATATACCAAAAGTGAATGACCAACACAGTAACACTAAGGAAAAGGAAGACAAAGAGAGGTGCACAAGAGGTACAGACAACAAAGATAAACACTTCTACGTACACAACACTGCATTATCAGTAACAACAAACATGAATCTATGTTTGCATACAAAGGTAGTGAGGCTGCATAACTGTGTATGTGTAGGTAAAAGGGAATATACCCATGACCACATATAAGTTTGGCAGACAATATTTCTGCATATGTATTTGTATGTGGTATAAAAATATCCATGTATATAATAGATATATATAATTTTGGACATTTCCATTATTGTTGAAAGTTCTTTTGGACAGCAATGTCTTTGATTACATTAGTACTCTGATGAGTTTTATCCCAGTCTTCATTTGCCATATTAAGCAGGCCTATGTCTTTGTGAATCTGAATACCATGATGCCTATTTGCAGATACAGACATTAAAGCAAATAGAGATTAACCTCCATTCAATCCATAAATATTGAGTAAATGAGTGGCCTTCCTACTTGCATATTGTTATCAAGATCCCCACATCTGCATAAGACATCAAAAATCATCCCAATACAAACCCCAAAATCTTAAATGTAAAATTAGTATCTACTCAAACACCATGCACAGAATTAATATTCTTGCTATTAGATCTACAGCTATAGTAAAAAGTCTCTCTGCTTTTCTAATGTGGTAAATATTGGATGATGCAATGCAGGTACAAAGTAAACAGATTACAAAGTCAATTGCACATTTTGAAAGGTAATATTTCATGAAGTCAATTAAAGTGATGTTGGAGAATGGCTCTAATCACATGGGAAGCCACTGTCACTTTAAGATCTGTTAGAGGTAGACAAATGAAGAAGGAATATTGCCATAGAAAAACAGGAGAGGTTCTCCCAAAGAGAACAACTTCTAACTTAAGGGACCTTTGTCAAACCCCTGGGGAAAATTGATGAAACTTTTTACGATATTTGACCTCTTTGTGATTGTCCTGAGAAAATCAAATGTAAAATGAAGGATTCCACAATGTTCTATTTAACAATTTTATCAGAAAATGTATGTCTGTTATCCTAAAATCCCACTAAATTAATGTTTCTTTGCTCGGAGAATTAGAGCACAATTGTAAATTTTTTTTTCAATAAAAATAAGCTTATTTTCAAAATAAAAAGAGCATTTTTCTCACTTAAGGAAATAGTACTCTGCTTTCGGCAAGTCCCAAAGGAGTAAATTCTTAACACAGGAACACCAAGAGCAGCACCTACTGAAAAGTGACTAGAGGTTCCATTGTTGTCTGTGACTAATATTTGGCAGATATCCTAACTGAACTGGGCCTAGTCCAGAAAGAGTGTAAGCTCTGTCTTTTAAAAGGCAAAAAGAAAAAAAAGAATCACAGAAATCAAATCATTGCCTTCTCAAAAAGGAAATCTATTTAGGGAAGGAGAAATACTGTACTTACCTGAGAAGCAACAATACATCTCTGGGAAAAAAGGAAGTCACCTCAAAGCGGCTTCCCTTAGAAGTAAAGGTTTTACACACAGAAACTCTCCACAAGGAAGGAAGTGGAGAGGGAGGAATATGGACATACATCTGAGGCCTTATTACAACAACCACAGGTGTGTTTATGAAACTGTTCTTGTGGAGCTCACAGTGTTACCCTAAGGGAATACTAGGATCCAGATGAAAGGAAGGAAAAGGAGATGTGATAGGAGTTGGAACTAGGAAGCTTTTGTTTTGATTGACATCTCAGAGTTCTCAATTGGCAGAACTGGCAGATGAGTTGAAGGTTATTGGAAAGCTACTAAAAGCCATTCTCCACATAGAGGTATTGTTGGTGAGAGAATTATCGATAAGTGACAGATAATGTAAAAAAAGCGTGGTAAACAGGTGTGAGTCCAGGTTTGCCTATTGTCCAAAGTTATTTAAAAAAGCTCTCTTTTCACTCTCAAAAGTGTCTAAGTTTAGACTTTAAAGTATGATTGTGTTAGCTTCCTCTCTGTCTTCCTGGTCTCTCTAACCAAAGGCGCCTCACTCAGATGAGCATCATGGCAGCACTGTTTAGGAGACCTGGGCCTATACCTGACTCTGCCATCACCAGTAGGACACCACTAACCTGGGTTGCTTTTCTCACTTATAAATTTAGAAATAGGATTCTTTTAGCAGTCTATTCTAGCTCTAAAATTATAACTACAGGAAAGAACTTTTCTTTTTGCCTACTGAATTTCACCTACTTCGTTTTCATGTTACTCTTCATCTCCTGTGATGAAAGGAACAACACTGCTTAGATGTTTCTGCTTTGTTTCTCTGGACTTCTTTCACTCGTGGATTTAACTGAGTCATCCACATCTTCAAAATCAGCTTTTCTTTTTTGGCTACCACTTCCTTTTTTTCTTCTGCTCTTTCAGTAAAGCATACTCTTGGGATTGGATGGAATTTAATAATCCAGAGCAATTTTGTTTTCTCCCTTCTAGTTCTTTTTTGTCCCCATGATAACCTCGGGGTTAAAGAAGTCATTCTTAAGTGGTAGTTGAACGATACATTTCATAGAGACACGCTAAATGATATAGGGTGAAAGCCAATGATTAGCTTAAAGAGAAAAACGTTATACACTATACAGAAAAGATACTGAAAAGAACACAAAGGAATTTGTATGGGCCTGGAATGCCCAGATCAACTGAATTACTATCTTAATTATGGAGAGACAGTACAGCAGAATTTCTCAGCCTAGGTTGAACAAAGAAATCATCTGGGGAGCTTTAAAACATACTAATGACTTAGTTCCAACACAACTCACTGCCATTGAGTCAATTCCGACTCATAGCGACCCTGTAGGACAGAGAAGTGACCCATAAGGTTTCCAAGGCTGTAAATCTTTACGGAAGCAGACTGACTGCCTCATCTTTCTCCTGTGGAGTGGCTAGTGGGTTCAAACCGCTGACTTTTTGGTTTACAACCAAATGCTCTAACTACTGTGCCACCAGAGTTCCTGCCTTAGGCCCATCATACAGATATTCTGACTTTCATTAATGTCAGGTGTGGCTTGGGCATTGGATTTTTAAAAGCTCCATATTTGATCCTAACATAAGCCAAAGTTGAGACCCATTGCAAGAAAAGAAGTTGAAAATAATGGCAAAAATAATCTGAGGTCATCTTATGAAACATGGTCCTGGAAGTTGGCATTTGAAACAGTCACCATAGAGATGAGCCTTAACATTTTTTAAACTAAAATTCTCCCATGACTAGAGCAGGGGAATCCTAACTTAAGGTTATTGAACCTCGTGACGTTGTAGGCAAAACATGTATGTAAGAATGAGCACTGTTCTGAGCAGAGGGTTTATAGCTTTCGTCAGATTTTTAACAAGGTCTGTGACCCAAAACATTGAGAACCATTGATTTATTGGAAAGAAAAAGATTATCTGTGATGATTTATTTGTGATAGCAAACATCCTTATGTAGATAGAACACTGTCTGTTTAAGTTCAAAAGAGAGAAACAGTTGCTATTGAGTTGATTCCCATTCATGGTGACCTGGTATATGTCAGAGAAGAATACTGCTCCCCAGGGTTTTCAATGGTGATCTTTCAGAAGTAGATCATCAGGCCCCTTTTTTTTTTTTTTGAGACACCTTTGGATGGACCTGAACTGCCAATCTTTCTGTTAGCAGTTGAACCTATTAACTGTTTTTGCCACCCAGAGACTCCATTAAGTTTAGTCCCCATGAATCATTCCTTTCAATAATGTAACGCCTCAAGCCCTGGTTAAATGAGGTTAATACATTCATTCTGTCTCACAGGTATGTGAGGTGAAGCATCACAGGGTCAGTTTTTGTTCTTGGTTCTAAGTGAATTGGGTGATTTACTGAAAAGAATAACAAGAGCAACAGAAGCAGCAAATATTCCTCCTGCCTTCACTGTCAGTGTCCAAAATGAATCTAAGTCCCTTCCATCATTAACTCCTCTGTGCCTCACAACAGCCCTGTGAGGTGGGCATTGTTGTTGTTGTTGTTATGTGCCATCGAGTCAAACCCGACTCATAGTGACCCCTCCTTGGGTTTCCGAGGCAGTATCACTATGGAAGTAGGATTGCCCAACCTTCCTTCTGGGGAGTGGCTGGTGGGTTTGAACCGTCAGCCGTCTGGTTAGCAGGCAAGTGTCTTAGCCACTATGCTACCAGAGCTCCCGAGGCATTAGGACTCTCGTTTTATATGTAAGAAACCTGAAGCACAGAGAAGATAAGTAACTGGACAAAGTCACTCAGCTAATAAGTGGCAGAGCTGAGATTCAAACCCAGGCAGCCTGGCTCCAGGGTCTACTCCTAACTAAATTTCCCAGAAATTAGATGACAGATGGGCCAACTATTAACAAACATGTTGGGAAGAAAAAACAAAACAAAACACTTCACTGCTGCAAAGGGAGTGCTGCTTTTCAATCTTATTACTGTTAAAACTGTAAATTTAAGATGACAATAATACAATTGGCTATATAAGAATGACAATATTACAGTTGAGGGAACTGGAGCTTGATATAATGAAATGTGCTGTATTTCTATTTTTAATTCACTTCTATTGTTTTAATTCATTTAAAAGTTGCTGCTGAAAACATCAGTTCTCTCCAGAGTGCTCAAGAGATACAGTTTTGAGGAAAGGCAATACTGTGACTCCAAACCTTGAAGAGGACAAGCAAGCTGCTTTGGTTTTCTCTGCAAGATTCATTCCCAGTCTCCTTTATGATGTCACCAACCATCCCTCTGAAGAAAGTTTAAAAGTACACACATTAAATATACGGCCATTTTATAACACCCCCATCAACAGGCACTTTATAAATGATTCCATGCTAAAACAGGTTCTACTTGTTAACAAAGGGAGCCATCTCTTCCAGATCATGCCTGGAAAATGTGTTTTATAGCTTTGTCTCTCCACTACTCATCTGTCAATTTGTTGTACTGTGGTGGCTTGTGTGTTGCTGTGAGGCTTTGTTTCACTTACTTTGGACATGTTGTCAGATGGCAACAGATCCTAGAGAAGGTTATCATGCTTGATAAAGTGGAGGGTCAGTGAAAAAGGGGAAGACCCTCAGCAAGATGGGTTGACACAGTGGCTGCAACTATGGGCTCAGGTACAGCAAGGATTGTGAGGCTGGTGCAGGACTGGGCAGTGTTTCATTCTGTTGTACATAGGGTTGCTATGAGTTGGAGCTGACTTAACGGCACCTAACAATAACAACAGCTTTGTCTCTCAGAGGTGAAGAACTTCAACGGCCTTGAGGGTGGTTTGTGGTCCTCAGATTCTGCTTCCTGAGAAATGAACTCTTGTGGCCAAATCCTAAATGTCTGCTGCCTCCATCATGTGCTTACTTACTCCAGTTCCTAAACGTTTTCGGAAAATGCTCTGATAGCGTAGTGCCTAAAGCATTTAACTGCTAACCAGAAGGCTGGTGGTTCAAACCCACCAGCCACTCCTCGGAAGGAAGGTTGGGCAATCTACTTCCGCAGTGACACCGCCTCGGTAACCCAACGAGGGGTCACTATGAGTCCACTATGGATCTGACTCCACGCACCTAATAACAACAACTACATGGTATTTGTGCATGCCTCCTTTATTTTTTTCAGTCAGTCAAAGCTTTGCAGTTTAATAGTTGGCTTTTCAATCGTCATTTTCTTCTCCAAGTTGATGGCATGCACTTGCTTTGCTAGTGTCTCACTAAGAGGTCTTTCTGTGCTACTCCTGGGGGCGGCAATGCTGAAGGATATGCCCTTCTCTGCCACCAAACAAAGCATCACTGATAATATGCAGCCAGGTTACTGATTTTCCCTCACTGTGCTGGTATCAGAACTCACACGGTGACATAAACAGAGCATCAGAGGAATGGAAAGTAAGTGTGTGATACCCTCACTGTCCCAGAGAACCTAAAAAAATTCTGTAAGTGGCAGAAAAATGATTGAACTGTCAAAAGTTTACTAAATTGCCAATATGCTGTGAAATGTCACAAGCTTTTGTTTTGTTTTGCTTTGGTTCCATAATAACGTAAAAGCTTCAAAAATTTTCATGAAAATAGAAAAGAAAAACAAAGGATAATGGTGAACACATTGTTATCACTCAACTGATGACCACACCACTTTCATTTTATAATCACTATTTCACCACTTGGGTGGTATTGTGCTTGGTTAGCTCATTAACTTGTTTTATTTATATATCTGCTCCTCTCAGGGTTTGATTTTTTGTGTACACATCTGACTGTTCCTCAGCACCCCCGCTAAGAGATGCCACATAGGTACAAAAAAAAAAAAAAAAACCAAACTCATTGCCGTCGAGCTGGATCTGACTAATAGCCACCCCTCCTTGGTTTTCCGAGGCAGTATCACTACAGAAGTAGATTGCTCAACTTTCCTTCCAAGGAGTGGCTGGTGGGTTTGAACTGCCAACCTTCTGGTTAGCAGTCATGTGCCTTAGGCAGGAATCCCCAATCTCTAGAAGTCCTCCCTTGGACTCTTCTCCTAGTTACTTCTGATTTGAGTGGCATGAAGGGTTAAGTGCTGAACCACTACCTGAGAAGTTGGTGGTTTGAACCCACTCAGTAGCACCTATGAAGACAGACCTGACAATTTGCTTCTGAAAGTCCACGGCCTTGAAAACCCTGCGGAGAAAAGTTCTATTCTGCACACATGTGGTTGCTATGAGTCGGAATCAGTTCGACAGCAACTAGCAACAACCACACTGATCAGGAGGGAGTCTGATCCCGCTCAAAACAGAGCGGCTTCCCTCTTCCATCCCACACCTCTGCACCCCTTGTCTGCACTACTATATAATCGATGAAATCCAAAACATTGACCTGGGAGGGAGGGAATATTATTTGTGAGAACATAGAAGTGATCTTTTGTCACATAACTAGCTTGCCTCTAGTGAAGAGAGGATTAATGGACCAGCCAGCCAGGTGGCTACCTATGGCATCAATCTAAAAGATGTATTAAAACATAGCTGGAATAAAGTTGAACAATCCCAGCCAGTTAACACAGGTTTCTTACATAATTGGTGACATATAAATTGGTGCTGCTACCACTAAAGTGAAGAGTGCTTTTCAGTGGAAACAAAATGCCTCTCCCTGGCACCTTTAGCATTTTGTGATGAATACATTTAGGTCCAAGTGCATAGTATTTTTACTTAAATTTCAAACTATTTTATATGCCTCCTAAGAAGTAGTCTTGTTTGGAAATTTAGAAAAATTTTGAATGTAGAGGTATACAATACATATTTCTTTAAAAAATCTGAAAACTAAATACATGATAAAAAAATATGTCACTTTCAGAAGTCAGAACACACACCCACTGCCATCAAGTTGATCCTGACTCATAGCGACCCCTTATTGGGTTTCCAAGGCTATATCACTAGAGAAGTAGATTGCCCAATCTTCCTTCCAAGGAGTGGCTGGTGGGTTTGAACCACCAGCTTCCTGGTTAGCAGTCAAATGCCTTAGGCACTATGCCACCAGAGCTCCTTCAGAGGTCAGAAGGGAGGAGCAATTACTAGTCTGTGTGAGGCACCATCTGCTTGAATTAAGCTCTATGTATTCACATTATTTCAACCTACTAAATCATTCTCATGTTCTGCAATTGTTTGAAAACAGTTAAAATGATATATATGTAATTACACATATGTTATATTTTATATATTACTTGAGAATTGTTAGAAATACCTAGTATAGTGAGTCCTAAAATTTAGCCATATACCAGAATCATCTGGAAAGTTGTTTTTTTTTTTTTTTTAAGGTATGTTCCCTATCCCAGAAAGGAACTCTGGTGGCATAGTGCCTAAAGCATTTGACTGCTAACCAGAAGGCTGGCGGTTCAAACCCATCAGCCACTACTTGGAAGGAAGACTGGGCAATCTATTTCTATAGTGATATCCCCTTGGAAGCCCAAAGGGGGTCACTATGAGTAGGAATCGACTTGATGGCAGTGAGTTTGGTTTGTTTTTCTTTTTTTAGAAGAATGACCTGGTGATCTACTTTTGAAAGTCAGCCAATGAAAACACTATGGATCACAATGGTCAGACCCTCAACCCACTACAGGGATTGTGCAGCATTTTTTTCCATTCAGTTGCGCATGGGTCTCCATGCATTGGGGGCAACCCAGCAGCTAGCTACAACAATTTATTTTGCTACAAAGATGAAAAAGGCATTGCTCCTGCCTTCAAGGACTTTATAGTCTAGTAAGAGACAAACATGGAAATAGTTCATTATAATACAATAACATAAAACCTATAGTAAAGATATACACTGAGCAGGAGTGGAAACAGGAAGCACTAAAGGCTACTTTTGCCCATGATGCTTTTAACTTCACTCTCCATGTTTACACAATTTTGTTAATGTTAACATAGCAGTTGGTCGGACACTTTGGGAACTACCATTGAGGTATTCAACAGGAATACCAATTTATGTTTTCAATGTCACCGAGGGAACAAGGCTTATATGACTAAACTACAATACAATCACATAAAATTAGGTGTTAAGACAGCAAGGTACTGATAAAGGCAAGGATAGGCAAATAGTGTGGATAGGAGTGGGTGGGAGAAATGTCCACAAAGGCATAAAAATGGGAACTGTTTTCTTTACATATCTCTAATACTCCAGGCACTTCACATATACCACCTTATTAATTCCCTGTTAGAATCTGTGAGTGTTCTGGTTACCTAGTGCTGCTCGAACAAAAATATACCACAAATGGGATGGTCTTAACAAACAGGAGTTTATTCTTACACATTGGAAGTTTTAAGTCCAAATTCAAAGTGCCAGGCTCTAGGGGCTAGGTGAAAGCCCCTCAACTTTGGGGTCCAGCTCTGCCTCCTACTCCCAGCCCACTGGAGCTAGAGGTGTTTCTTTACTCAGGCAGTTGCTGGCTGCTGAGGCTGAGAAGCCCCAAGTTTGATAAGTAAAAAGGCACAGTCCCGATGTTACCAAACCACACTGCAGGCCATTAACTTAAGTCCACTGTAAGTCCCAAGGTTGGCAGAGCATAGCAGGCTGCTGAACAATAACACGGCTACATGCAGGGTCCAAGTGTGCCAAAGGCTAGAGACCATTCCTAAGGCTTCTTCTTATATACAGGAAGCAGACCACATCCCAAAGGCAACAGCCACTCAGCTGCTTGTGGTAGATCCACCATGGAGTTGATTGCCAGTTTCATCATGGGGAATAACTACCACCAGCTGCCCAGCCACTCAACCAGGCCCAGCCAAATTGACACACAAACATAACCACCACAGTGAGGTAGTTTTTATTACCTACTCTCCTCCTTCTACAGATGAACATAAAAAGATTCAGAGAGGCTGAGTAACCTGCCCAGTGTCACACAGTGAATGCACAGTCATGCCAGAATAACTACCAATCTTGGGGTTTTCCTACTCTGTATCCCAAGGGTCACACAATTTGTGAGGTGCAGGTGCAGGACTCAGACCAGTTCGTGGGTCTAACAAAGCTCTGAGCACTACCCTCTGGCTTGATTATTGACTGGAAGTTGCACTAGAGAGAAATTTGAGCCACGTATGGCTGCCCCCTAAGCTCCAGCACGGCTCTTTCCTGTGCCTTCTAGTCATCACCCAGGGTTCAGCCAGAGGAAAGCATTGTATGAAGAACCAGGAGCCTGCGATGGCCGATGGATGGCCGGGGTGAGAGATAACACTGCCGACAAATGTGGAGAGGCTGCTGCAGGGGCCTGCTCCATTCAAGCAGGAAAATGTGTCACTTCCTCCGAGGCTCCTATATAATTTCTCCATGGGGGAGGAGAGGGATTGGTGCCTTGAAAGAATTTAGAATGAGTCCGGGTGGGTGAGGGGGAAAGGCAGACAAATGTAAAAAGCCAGTCAGAGTGGAAGAGTAGGATTTAACCGGCTCTGGCTACGTCCTATTTAAAAGCCCCAGAATATTTTTACTTCTTGGCTCATTTTCAGCCTACTCTTCTAGCTGCATTATCATCCGTTTTTTTTTTTTTTTTTTTAAGTCAGTGCTGGAATCTCAGCACATTTACTCCTCCCCCACCTCCCTCTCATATGCAGGATCTCACTCCTGTCTTTGCTGCATTTATTTTTCTGCAAAGCTGAGACTTTTAGAGCTGGCTGAATGCTTCTCCCCCTCTGAACAGCAGAGACTGCTTCCTGGCCCCACCTAGTAGAAGCGTGTACACACATACACACACACCATCCAAAGCCTGATTCCCACAAAACAGATTATTTTTAAAAGACCCCATTTTATCTAACAGCATGTTCAGCTATTTCTCCTTCTTCATTTCAGCGGAAAAATATTGGAAGGAAGGAAAAAGTGATGTTAATACTGGAGTCTGTAATGGAACTACCGTTTTAGAAAAGGGAGTTCATCATGGTTAAGGCTTGCACTGAGGCCTACAGAGATTATATGACTTAAATGTCTTACAGCTAGTTTAGAGCAGAATCAAATCCAGAACTTGGGTCTCTTCTGTGGACTTCCTACTGCTGTCAGGAGTTTCAGCCAGAAATGGCTTAACCATCCAGACATTTCCAATCCACATAGTTCTTATTCATTCTGTCATTCATTAAGTGCACCTACTTGTGTTACTAGGGCTTTCGTGGAGTCTAAGGACTTCTCTTGAAATCTATCTTAAATCACTTCTTTCCTCAAATATCCCTAAGAGCTGGACTTGCTGCTCCAGTGCACGTTGAGTTTCACTGTCAATAGCTTTTTGCATTCTGAGGCCACCGAGACACTGGCAACAATCTGTTTCCTTATTTGCCCTGTTCCTTATTTGGAAGCAGCAGAGCTTTCCCCAAAACATGTTGGGACAATTCTAATTGGCAAGTTGTGTGTCAACAATTCTAAACTTACCGGCCAACATGCATTGTTCACCTTTCAGAGTGGTTCCAGGAGAGAAGCTGGTTCTCTTCCCAGCCCTTGCTCGATACCACACACACCCAACCCACGGGATCAGAAGGGCTTGTGCAAGGAGAATTTCCTGTTCTGCTGACTCATCTCCTGCAATGAGATGTAAGACAAGTTTATATTTTCCTTTCCGGCTTTTAAAAGGAAATGAGATTCTTCCAAGTTCAGATCTCTTTGAGATGAGAGCAAGCACAGGCAACTGCCTGGCACGAAGTAGGGCTAAATTAATGAGTGTTGAATGTATTTAAGATGGCTCAAATAGACAATTCAGAGTGGTAAACATTCAGGTTTACCACTGAGGGTGCAAGCCTGGCTTGGGGGTGGAACGTGGCTCATAGGGTCCAAGTTTCTGTTTCAGAGGGAGGCACTAGACTACTGGCTACAAGGACAGTTTGAAGGAGATGTGGCTGGATTTTACTGGTGGGTGGGTAACAATGCAGCAATTTGATTTGGTATCATACAGCTTTCTGACTGAGAACAAAGACATTCCTCTTCTCTAAGCAAAACCTAAATCAAGGGAAGGATGATTCAACTCAGTGTAGGAAACAGCAGGAAATCCGTCAATAGCATTTACATGTTGGAGGCAATAGAGCCAGATTTTTGCCAAGCCAGATTGGAATTAAAAGAAAGAAAAGGAAAAAAAAAAGACCCTGATGAGATTTGTAGGAAAGATTCACTAAGGGAAATGCAGATTCTATGTCTGTAGGTTTGTTATGAGACCTGAGATTCTGCACTTCTAACAAGCTCCCACATGATGCTGATGCTGCTGATCCAAGATCACACATTGAGTATAGAAGCTTTGGAGGATTTTTAACTCTGCCTGGAAATCTTATTATAAAAATAAGACTTATTCCAAATACTTATAGTGAAGTAGTAAAGTTCATAGAATTCTAAGAATAGAAAAAGTAATCTTAGTAAACAAACATCCTCCATGAAAGCAATTGAGAACTACATGTCTCTGGTCCTGAGAACCAATGGGTATCACCTCAAGAAGGGCATGCTCTTATTGTTTCATTTCTTCTGGGCTCTGGAATCTAGAGCAAAAAGAACATCCTTTGTGCCACCCAGATGGTTCCTCCAAGGTGTAAAATTACCTTTTTGTACCAAAATAACAACAAACGCAATGCAAGCATTGCTGTGGAGCTGGATCCAACTCACAGTGACCCCTCCTTGGGTTTCCAAGGCGGTATTACTAAGGAAGTAGATTGCCCAACTTTCCTTCCCAGGAGTGGCTCATGGGTTTGAACCGTCAGCCTTCTGGTTAACAGTCAAATGCCTTAAGCACTAAGCTACCAGAGCTCCTTTGTACCAACATACAGCCCCCAATTTCTTCACTTTATTGCCCCTCTGCAATAACAGCTGATCTCAAAAGATCTTTTGAGCTTTAGCTTCAGCCTTTGTGGGAAAAAATTGAACAAAGTTCTCATCAATTTATGTTTATGTAACTTTGGGGTCCTTGTGGGGAAGAAAAGGGTTAATTTGACATATGTACGAATTAAAGTTTTGGAAAATATTACAAACAGTACCTCCTTTAATGTTTAATGTCCTGTAAAAAAAAAAAAACCCAAATTCACTGCCATCAAGTTGATTCCTACTCATAGCAACCCCCATTGGGTTTCCAAGGTGGTAAATCTTTATGGAAGTAGATTGCTCATATATGATAGAAAACTCATGGGAGGTACTTATCACTCCCTTAAGGAGCCCAAGTGGCAGAGTGGTTAGGCACTCGGCTCTTAACTGAAAGGTTGGAGGATGAAATCTACTAGCTACTCCTGTTTCCATAAGGATTTTCACCTTTGGAGAAACCCTATGGGTCAGTTCTACTCTGTTCTGTAAGGTCACTATGAGTTAAAATTGACTCAATAGCAATGAGTTTTTGGTTCAGGATCCCTCTCTTTGAATTCTTGAATAAAATTAATACTCACTCATTCATAGAGATATTTGAGAATCAGTGTTCCATGAAGTTTCCAGCCCAAAGAATGGATTTTATTTCAATTGAGATTTGTGGATGGTGAAGTTTTAGCTTCAGCATGCATGTGTTTGCACATGTGTACACGTATGTACATGCATGTGTGCATATGCATGTCATATTCTTGTCTGTCTTTCTTTTTGTTTGTTTTTCTGTCAAGGTTGGCACCTTACCATCTGAAAGATTTTACACGATTCGTATCATTTTACCTTACACTATTACTGTTAAGTCGTGAAACTAAAATAGATACTTCAGAAATTAGTAAGTAGATGCTCTAAAGTCATGTTCTAGGATTGCTCTGTTTGCTGTTAAATTGGTTTCCACACTGGTATAGGGGAGGTAAATTTTTCGTTGTGATTCCCGAGTGGGTCACTTAACTTTCCCATGGTTTATGTTCTAGGCCACAGTGTCCACTTCTAATCTCTACCACTTCCAATCTCTACTCATCTAGATGTCATTTCTATGACATCTCTGTGACATTGTTTCCATGAATGTCCTTTGATTCCTGCCAGAAGGAGCTGAGACAAATGAGGATCCATCTTCTTGGAAAATATCTTATTTTTATACTCTGAATGTGAATCCTCTGAGGAGGCAAGGCCAGAGACCCACAGAGAAAAATGTGATGGAGGGTGGCGAGAGAGAGCAGAAACTGAGTTCTAGCCTGGGTTTGCCACTCATTGTCCTTAACGGTAACCCTCTCATTGCTGTATCCCAGTACTTTAAACAGGCCAGACACATCATAGAATACTCAATAAATATTTGTTAAGAAAAATGAATGAATCTTCCCATGTGACCTTGGACAAACCAGTTAACCTCCCTAGACTTCAATTTCCTTCTCTATAAAATGAAATAGCAGGCTAGAATGATCTCTGTTTTTCCTCTCAGCTTGAGGATTCTTTGATTTGAGAGAGAGTTTTCTAAATTTAACTCATCATTTCTATGTCAGCATGTTCTGGGTAAGGAAAAATTCTAAGAGAACAGTTTTTAAAATTTATCTTCCCAGAGAAACAAAATTGTTTTTATCCTTAGAGTAACACTTAAGGAGATGAGAATGGGGTGGGGAAGAGGAGCAGAATCTTGGAAATTAGTCATCAACCTAGAATCACAGTCTATAGATGATTGCTTGTCACTAACTCAGGAAAATTTTGTGACAGGAATATCTTGGTAAGGAAGACAGGAAATGCTCTGTTAAAAGATTCCATTAAAAAAGCATCAATAATCGAACTATTGCCTTTTTCAATGAGGATAATAAATGCTTAAGTATATTTAAGAGCCCTGGTTAAGTACTAGGCTGCTAACAGAAAGGTCGGCAGTTCAAACTTACCAGCTGCTCCTTGGGAGAAAGATGTGGCAGTTGGATTCTGTAAAGATTAAACTCAAACCAAACTCATCAAATTGTGCCACCCAGGGACTCTTAAATAGAACAACAACAACAACAACAACAACAACAAAACCCAACCCATCACTATGAATTGATTCCAACTCATAGACACCCTATAGATTATAGCCTTGGAAACCCTATGGAGCAGTTCTGCTCTGCACACTGAGTTGTATGAGTCAGAATTGACTTGACAACTAACAACAATAATATGTGTATTTAAAAGACCATGATGCCTTTTACAGTTTACTAAATAAAGTTATACATGACTGAGATCAATTTGTGCTTAAGCAGAAAAAATAAAAAAGGAAATCTGTGATAGGCAATCTTTTCCTTCTCTGATAAGTCAATTGTTCTGTGAAGTACTGGGTGGCTCATAACTGCTGCTGCTTATAGCAGAACAATGAGACAGCTTGTTTTGGTCTTATTTTACAGCCGGGCCATTTCCGGTATAGGCAGGTTTGGTATAAAATGATATATAATCACAGTGTTGGTCAAAACAATATTTTTGCTCCTGGAGAAGGGTGTGTACTTCTTATCACCAAACCATGAGAAAGGTACCATGGAGTAAGGAAAGGAGTAAAGCTACCTGTGATCCTGATTTCAGCATTATCCTTATTTTGTTTAATTACAAGCCCTTTCATTATTTAAAGGTTAAGGGATGAGACATAGAATTTTGTCAGATAATCAAAGTACTTGTTATATAGAGCCTTGGTCAGGGGAAGGGGGGACTGGTGATTGGAGATTGGAATCTCTGTTGGGAAACAGAGACTTGGTTTGCATGTAACATACATTTTTATATTTGAAAATTTGAAAACTGTGTGCATATATATTTCCAACTTTTGAAAAAGCTACAAATCATTATTCAAGCTGTCAGGAAAAAAAATTGGTCTAAAAATACACACCAAATTGTCAACAGGCTGATATGTAATAAAGCAAGATGAAACTGTATTAAATAAATTTGGAAACAACATCATGGCTCAGGAAAACATTGCTGGAACAGGAGTCAAGAAGGACTCTGCCACTGGCTAGTCTGTGATCTTGACAGAATATTTCCCCTTTCGATCCTCAATTGCCTCAGGTTAAAATATAAGGTTGGTCAGTGGTTCTCAATTCCACATACATAGTAATATAATAGAAAAAGAAAAAAAAAAAAAGAGTATTGATTGGGCCCCAATTCTCACACATTCTGATTTAATTGATCTGAAAACATTGGTCCAGATCAGTGTTCCTTGACCTTTTTTTTTTTTTCATTATTTCCCCCTACAGAGCTTTTTTGAGACCTTCCCCCCCCCATTCACTCCACCCTATGAAATTTTAATAACATGAGAGATACTGTATGTCTCTTTACATGTTGCATTTAGAACTGTGCTTCATACCTAAAAAAAGAGTAAGATTTTTTCTCTTGTTGACAATTCATGGTTTAGATGAACTTTGAAATCCCTTTTAAATTTAATAATTATGTAACTCTTATCTGACATAATGGGAGAAATGAGAAAGATAATATAACATAGTGCTAATTTCAACATAGTTTCCCTCGGGTTTTGATATTCAGTACTACAACATCCACTAAATGGACATCTTGTGTGCTGTTGGGTTGGACCTGCCTTGGCAGTTCAAGTGATTACAGTCATTAAAGAAGCAGAAGGATGGGTGAGAGTTTTTAGAAAAATATGGAGAAGATCCATGTGCCTACTTACTTACAGGAACCTTCTTTTTGAAACGAAGTGGACAGGGCTGCCTCATATAGTAGTGATCTGCCCAACACTAGGAGTGATCAAGCAGAGGCCACATGTAAAAAGGAAAGGCCAGAATTTGAGCTAAATAACCTCCAAAGGCCCTTTCAAATGCTTTTCTTTGAAAAAGTCCTAAGTGAGTCATCTGAATAAAAGTAAAGCCATATTCCCTCTCTAGGACTCCATAGCAGGTAGATGTGCATTGGGTGGTACTAGTTGGTAGTTCTAATTTTCAGTACCTTTCAAAAATTTTGCCCTGGGTGCTGCAAATGATTAAATGTTGAGCTGCTAACCTAAAGATTGGAGTGAGTTTACAAAGAAGCACCTTAGAAGAAAGACTTGGTAATCTACTTCTGGAAAATCAGCTATTGAAAGCCCTGTGGGGTACAATTCTGCTGTGACACATATAGAGTCAGCCATGAGTTGGAATTGACTTGACGGCAGCTAGTACTGGTAAAGGAGCTCTGGTGGTATAGTGCCTAGGGCATCTGACTGCTAAGCAGAAGGTTGGTGGTTCAAAGCCACCAGCTACTCCGTGGAAGAAAGACTAGGCAATCTGTTTCTGTAAAGATTTACTGCCTCAGAAACCCAGTGGGGGTCACTATGAGTCAGAATCAACTCGATCGCAGTGGGTTTGGTTTGGTTTGTTTAGTACTGGTAATCATACTCCACTTGTATTGGGCTTATTTATAAACATACTAACAAAAGGGGCATGAGAAAAGTTCAACTACTACCTGTTTAGTGGGCAAGACAAATAGCAACCGTAATAACTCAAAAAGCTTGGATTGACTCCCAGTAAGATGCTTAAATTAAGTCTTTCATTCTGAGGGAACCTCTTATATATAGGTTTGACTTCTCACAATAACATTTCTGTGCTTTAACAATAACCACTACAACAAAAGCCCAGAATAGTTTAAAAGTTTTACATGTGCATTTGTAGATACTTTAAAAATCAGATTTCATGTGAGAAACTTAGGATACAATCACCTGGGGTCATTGATCCCATGTTCTGAGGCTGCTTTTCCCATATAACTGAGTAATGGCTCTGTCTTCTTCACCTCATTTTCATCCCATTGCTCCAGTGAAAATGTTTTGGGTCTAAAGTTGAGATTTCAGGGCCAAGGGAAAGAGTGAGAGGTAAAAAGAGATCTCAACTTATGAAATATAAAATAATAAAGAAACAACAATAATAATAAAAAATCAGAAGACCTGTGTACCCTAAAGATCTTAAGTATAGTTGGTAAACCAGATCACATTTTGTAAAAAAAAAAAAACAAAAAAAAAAACCAACTAATAATACAAAAACAAATGAGTAAATAAAAACTCAAACTCACTGTTGAGTCAATTTGTGCAGAGTAGAACTGTGTGCAGAGTAGAACTGTGCTCCACAGGATTTTCAAGGCTGTGAATGATAGCCAGGCCTTTCTTCTGAGGTGCCTTTGGGTGGTTTCAAACTGGCAACCTTATAGTTAGTAATGAGCATTTAAGCATTTGTACCACCCAGAAACTTGAATAATATAAACAAACAAACAAAAAAACCCCATTACCATCAAGTTAATTCCAACTCATAGCTACCCTATAGGACAGAGTAGAACTGCCCCATAGGGTTTCCAAGTCTGTAATCTTTATGGAAGCAGATTGCCACTCTTTTCCTCTGGCAGGTAGGTTCGAACTGTCAACCTTTTGGTTAAGCTGAGTTCTTAACCACTGTGCCAGGGTTCTTCTAATAATATTGAACAGAAGGTACAGATAAAGGTACAGAATTTAGAGGTAGGAGTGAATCCTGAGATATGGTGTCAGAGACACCCAGGATTGCAGCAGGTGAAATTACCTGTATGTGCACAGGCAGGAATTAAGGCCAGCTAGAGTCAGGAAGATGGGGCAATCTACTTCCGTAGTGATACTGCCTCGGAAATCCAAGGAGGGGTTGCTATGGGTCGGGTCTGACTCAATGGCACACAACAACAACAACAACAAGAGTCAGAATAGACTCGATGGTAGTGAGTTTTTTTTTTTTTTAAGAAACTGAAAAGGAACAGAGTAAATTGGGTTAAGCTATTCAAGATATGTTGAGAATGAAATTTCTTCTATTAATTCAGATCCTGCAAGCCACTGCTTCTGGAGTTGTCTCTTTGACTGGTGCTACAGAAGAAAATGATATGATATTTACAGAAAGGTACTTAGAAACCTTTTATAGCTTCCAGATAGAAAGAGTTTCAATGCTCTGAATGAAAGTTTGTAGTGACTTCATGGCAACATCCAGGAAATGCAGGCGTTCATGTGGCTAGATGTGACTGAGCATGGGATACATCAACTCTGGTGATGATACCTCCGTGTGGAGTGCTGATGTCCATCAGAGTATGGAAGGCTTAATCATCTACAGAATCAAGAGTTACACTACTGACATGGCACCAAAAACTTTTCAAGTACAAAGTGATCGGACCCTCTGAAATTCAGACAATTTAACATAGGTGAAGCTGACATGATGATTTATTTTGCACAAAGAGCTCATGGATATGTCAATCTTTTTGGTCATGGGAATGTAACTATAATTCATGCTATGAACCTGGAGCTGGTAGTAGAGGAGACTTATGATTTTGATGAGGCTTAAATTAGGACTGAAAACTCTAAAGACACAAATTGGTTTCTTTTTGCTGTTGATGCTCTTGGCCATTCTTTGAGTCTTGACCATTTCAAAGATCCAAAGGCTAGGCTGCAGTTACTAAATTAAACATTACAATGTTCCCCCTTTATAGTTTTACTGACAGATTTTTTTCTTAAAATTTTTATTGTGTTTTGGGTGAAAGTTTGCAGAACAAATTCATTTTCCATACAGCACTTCATACACATTTTGTCTCATGACATTGACTGAAATTCCCCACAATGTAATAGCTTTCTTCCCACTTCCTCCCCATAGTTACCTCTTCCCTGTGTTCTTCACTCTCATGCACTTCCGCCCCCAGTGCTGTCTCACTGTGCAAACACTGCCCTTCTGTTCTCCCATGATTGATCACTCCAAGGAGTGTATCTACTTGATGTAAATATTCAACCCATATACCTGTCTATTATTTGCCTGGAAGCCATAGGAGTGAGTTCAATTCCAGACCTGAAGGATAGCTAGGGGCCATAGTCTCAGGGGTCTCACCAGGCTCTATCAAACCAACAAACCCAGTCTTTTTTTTTTTTTTTTTTATGATTTTGAATTTTGTTCCACATTGCTCTCTCACTCTATCTGAGATCTTCTGCACTGATCTCCCTGTGAGCGATTGTCAGTGGTAGCCAGGCACCATCTAGTTCTCCTGGTCTTTTGGTCATTTAGGGTGAGAATCACAGGGTCTACCAGTCCCTTGGACTAATCGTTTCCATGCATCTTTTGTTTTCTTCATTCTTCTTTGCTCTGGATGAGGAGTGACACATTGTTGCATCTAGATGGCCACCTGCAAGCTTCTAAGACCCTAGTCGCTACTCACGAAAGTAGGATGTAGAACAATGTTTTTGTGTAGTATGTTATGCCAATTGAGTTTGATGTTCCCTGTGATCACGGTCCCGAGGCCACAGTATATTGACAGATTTTGCCTCTCTACTCTCATTCAGTCTCTTTGAAGACCTAGAAAAGCACCAACCCGTGTTATATCCTTATACTACTCAACCAGCCACTGTGACTCCAATTTGAATTTTGATGATATTAGTATAATTGGAGAAAAAACTTTAACTTTTGAAGCAGGACTTACTGTGGAAACTTCTTGAGATATCAAAGAGTAAAAAAACCCAAAAACCAAACTCACTGCCGTCTAGTCAGATAGGACTCATAGTGACCCCATCTTGGGTTTCCAAGGTGGTATCACTATGGAAGTAGATTGCCCAATCTTCCTTCTAAGGATGGCTGGTGGCTTTGAACTGCCAGCCTTCTGGTTAACAGTCAAATGCCTTAGGCACTACACCACCAGAGCTCCTTACAAAAGAGCAGTGATAGTTAAATTCTTCCTTATAGTCAACCTGTCATCTGGCATTCAAACCATTTAGGAAATTGGGCCAGGTATCAAGTTTTTCTTTTTTAAAGAAAAACAAGTAAAGTTAAAGATAACAAGTAAAGATAATCAGTGATTTAAAACCCCAGCCAAACTATTCTAAGAGTATACATACTCTGGGCTTCCCTGACCAGGTATCAAGTTTTTCTTTTTAAAGAAAACAAGTAAAGTTAAAGATAGCAAGTAAAGATAATCAGTGATTTAAAACCCCAGTCAAAGTATTCTAAGAGTATACATACTCTGGGCTTCCCTGACTCTGAAAAAATTTGATATTGCCAATTTTTAACACAATTACCTACAAAACCTACTTCTTCATAGATAAACAGTTCGTGATGTGATAAGAGAGGACAATCCATACTCCCCAGTTATCTCTAGTTGATTACCAAGAAATTTCCAGGAATTGGATCTAAAATTGATGTGTTGTTGTTGTTGTTACGTACCGTCTAGTCATCTCCAACTCACAGTGACCCCTTTTGGGTTTCTGAGGCACTATCTCTATGTAAGTAGATTCCTCAACCTTCCTTCCCAGGAGTGGCTGGTGGGTTTGAACCTCCAGCCTCCTGGTTAGCAGTCAAGTGCCTTAGGTACTACGCCACCATATGAGATACTACTCCAAAAGATACTACTATTTCTTCCAAGGATCTGTTGTTGTTGTTGTTAGCTGCTGTCAAGTCCACTCTGACTCATGGCAACATTTTGTACAACAGGACTAAACACTGCCTGTTCTCAGATCATCCTCACAATCATCAGCATGTTTGAGTCCATTGTTGTGGCTATAGTGCCAGTTTCAGTCATGGTCTCCCATGCCTTCACTGACCCTCTACTTCACCAGACATTATGTCCCCTTCTAATGATTGATACCTTCTGATTACATGTCCAAAGCAAAAGCAAGAGAATTGGACAATATCTGCCATGATCAATAAGGTTTTAATTGGCTAATTTTTGCTCCTAACAGTAACAGCAACACATTTTTGGAAATAGTTCATGAGGCCTTTCTTCCTCGTCTATCCTACTTTGGAAGTTCACCAAAACATGTTTACCATGGGTGACTCTGCTGGTATTTGGAATATTGGTAGCATAGCGTCCAGCATCACAGCAATCAACTTGAATATGACATGTTGTTATTCAATCTTGTCACCAAAAGTCTGGAAAGCAGAAGTGGGTTTAGTTTGCATCAATTCACTTAAGTCTAATAAGTATTTGCATATATGCTTTGTTCCAGAATACCATTATATAAATATTCAAAAGAAGAAGGCAGAATTTATGTACAGACCATAGATTAATAATGAAAATTATAAAATGAATTTTTAAAAGATTTTTCCATTTTATAAATTCCCAGTGTTGAAGAATGCTGTTACAGTGTAGGGATTGCAGGAAATGTCACAAAAGAGAACTTGTATGGATTGCTGAATGGAAAACCAATTTGCTCTGTAAACTTTCACCCAAATTACAATTATGGAAAAAAAAAATCCCACTGTTAAGGAATGAACTGTAACTGCTCAAAATATGTGTTGAAATCTTAACCTCTATATTTGTAAATGTGATATTATATGAATATAAGGTTTTTCTTTTGTGCTGTTAATAAGGTGATACCAGTGTCAGGTAAGTTCTAAATCTAATTACTTCTGACCTATAAAAAAAAGAGTAGAATAGACACAGAGACAAACATAGGGAAAGACGGAAACCACAGAACACTAAGGATCACAGGCAGACCCAGAAACCAGGAAGGAGGCTCACAGAAGGAATCAACATGGATGAGAAACTGATTGGAACTTTTAGCCTTTAGAACTAAAAGAAATAAATTTCTGTTATTTAAAGCCACCCTTTTGTGGTATTTCTGTTATAATACTATTAGATAATTAAGACATCTAGGATATGGTCTTTTCATTTGCAATTTTCACTTCACTTTCCTGTTAATGCTTTTGAATAGAAACTCTCAAAATTTAAGAAGACACCTTTTGGAGAATGCTGTATAAGTTAGTTCCTACAATCTCTGGAGAAATTATAATTACCTCTCACTGGCTTGCCTAAATGAATAGTTTCTATGACCATTAAGGTTTTCAGCATGGGCACCATTTTAATTAAGAGTAAAAATAGAAGATACCCTAGGATAACAATTATATAAGCAAACTATTTAAAAGGTGATAATAATTTATTCCTTTTTAGGTTTAACTTTCTTACTCTTACATATATATGTGTGTCTATGCATATATACATATATGTAAGTGTAGACACACACACACATAAATTAAAACTTTGGGAAAAAAAAAAAAAAAGGCCAACTATAGCAATAGCCAGCCATCCAACAGTATCTGTCTGGATCTCTTAAATGTGTGCCAAAGGTAAGCATCATCTTGCTTTGACCTGTTTTGAATTCCTGGCCTCCACTTCTGCGTTGAGCCTGTTGTAGTTTCAGCCTCCCAATTACCAGCTTTGGCCTTTGTTGGTAGACAACTCCCAGTGAAGGCACTCCCAAACCACACCTCCACAATCTGTCTCACCTATGGGGTGCTGAGAGGAAGTAAAATAGGAGCTAGGGTTTGTGGCCAGTATGGGACCTACACAAATGTAGGGAGCAGAAAAGGAGGCATTTTACATGGGAGGAATGATCTAAGGGAAGATGCAGAATGGAAAATGTGAAAGGTGTTTGGGAGGCTGTGTTGGCCAGTTTGCCTGGAACAGATGGTTTACAGTGGGGAGTATTGAAGTGAGGCTGGAAAGGGAGCTTGGCGTTCTGTAGACTGGAGAGCTTCTGAATGTCAGGCCAAGGAGTTAAAAATCAATTCCTTTAAGACCCAGAGATACACAGGAATTGGGCTTCAATCTCTAGGTACTGTAAAATACTCCCAACTCTGGGGGAAGGAAGGAAGCTTCATTTCATTTATTCATTTGTTCTTCCTTAGTTGCTTGATCTTTTTGCATAATTCTGTAGTTGGGTTCTTTGGTAAGAAAAGAGGCGTAAGTCTGTACATTAACTCAATTTCCCTAATGGGGGAAGCCAACTCACATTTAACTAAGTTTATAAAATCATAGACTCTCAAGGTGAGAAAGAACCTTAAAGTCCTTATGCTCCAAGCTTTAGAACCTTCTGTAATATTCAGTGAGGGGTGCATCTGGCCTAGACTTGAATACTTCCATGACTCCTGCTTCTCAGAGCAAACTGAAACCTTCATCCATTTTAGTTAGCTTAACTTCTTTGGAGCTACAGAGAGCAACAGCAACTTTTTCTGTCAAAAGATTATATAAGACCACCAGTTCCCACCAGGTTTCCTGTTCTCTTTTCAGGGTGAACATCCTTAGGTTTTTGACACATTTTTCATGTGATACAATTTTGAGTCTTCTGCCATTCTCATCTCTGTCCTTATAATCTCTTTATTTATAAAGAATGTTGTTTTATCAGTAGGGACAGGATAAACCATTTAGATAGGATTAGAAAAAGAATAGCTTTATGAAATACAATATACATACCATAAAATAACCTATTGTAAGTGTTCAGTTTGATGATTTTTAGTAAATTTACACAGTTGTATAACCACTATCAGAATCTAATCTTAGGGTACTTCCATCCCCCAGAAGTTTCCCTTGTGCCCACTTGCAGTCAATTCTTATTCCCACCCCAGCTTCAGGCAACCACTGATCTGGTTTCTGTCTCTACAGTATATTTTTTTAAGTGTTGCTTTTTATATATATATTTTTTTCTATCAGCCATCTGAGAGCTCATGCAAATAGTTTTATATTATAAAACACTCCTTTAAGATGGTTGTTTCTTTAAAATGGGGATTTTTTTTTTTTTTTTTGCTTATGGATATAGGTAGGGTTAATAGAAAATTATGAATGAGTGCTCCATAATGGGTTATTATATAATTTACCTTCTTAATCTCTAAAGAATCATCCAAATAGAAAAAGCAGAGGCTCTCCCAAAATATCCCCTGGGGCTACTGTCCAAATATAGAATATTGAATGGACTATTGATCCAACCCAGCATGGCACATCTTGAGATTTTATGCCTGGCCTGGGGTAATGGAATGAGGACAGGATGGAGCACACAGGAACCCCTGCTCTGCTTCCTCATTTGTCTCCTCTACCCTCCAAGCTCAATCCTTCCTTTGTTCATTATCTTCCTTTCTGCAAGGAATATCTTTCCTCTTCTCCCCTTACCTGAATCCAACCTACTCATCAAGATCCAGCCCAGGTCTTCCAATGCCTTCACTGACCACACACTGGAAAGGCTCTCTATGTTCAATTACCACATATTTCAGTCATTCATGACACTGTATATGACTATAAATGGCTTGAGACTGGGGACTTTGCCATTAAACCTCCCACAGCACTCCCAAAAGACTTTACATTAATGGGCTATCCTGATCTCTGAACCCAGATTTCGCCCTCCTTTGAGCTCTTATAGAGCTTTCAAATTTTATTATTTTCTGCCTTATTTCATAGTCCTTTGACTATTTCAAGATCCACTGGTGGCACAAATGGTTCGCGCTTGACTCAAAAAAACCAAACCAAACTCCTGCCATCAAGTTGATTCTGACTCATAGCAACCCCCTTTGAGTTTCTGAGGTAGTAAATCTTTACAGAAGTGAATTGCCTAGTCTTCCTTTTGCGGAGTGCCTGGTAGGTTTGAACTGCCAACCTTCTGGTTAGCAGTCAAATGCTTTAGGCACTACACCACCAGAGCTCCTTTTGTGCTTGATTACTAACCTGAAAAGGTTGGTGATTCATATGTACCCAGTAGTGCTACAGAAGCAAAGTCTGGTGATCTGCTTCCATAAAGATTATAGCCAACCTGTGTACAGTTCTACTCTGTAATACACATTGGGTCACTATGAGTTGGAATCAATCAACTAGAAAGCAACAGGTTTGTTTTTTTGTTTACTTTTTAAAAAGTTTTATTTTATTTTTGATGAACATATACTCAGCAAAACCTCCCCCCAATTCACAGTTTCTAGACATAATGATCAACAACATTGGTTACATTCTTCACATTGTGTCGATATCCTCATTGTTTTTGTTCTAGTTGTTTTACTTTTATTTACTAAACCTCCCTGCCCTCAGCTGTCTCATCTATGCTTTAGAATAGCTGTTGACTCTTTGGTTTTACATATATATATTTAAAGAAACACAACAGTCAAGTGTGTTTGGGCTAAACTGTTACTTAAAGACAACTTCAGGGGACAGTTTCAATTCAAAGTTTGAAGAACAACTCAAGGCCATAGTCTCGGAGACTCCTTCAGCCTCTATATGTCCACTAAGTCTGGATTTTTCAAGAATTTGAAGTTTTGTTCCACATTTTCTTCCCTTATTATCAGGTTTCATCCATTGTGTTTCTCATCAGAATGTTTAGTACTTGTAGCAGGGCACCATCTAGTTCTTCTGGTCTCAAGGTGGAGTAGGCAGTGGTTCATGCAGACAATTAGTCCTATAGTACAGTTCTTTCTCCGATCCTTGGATTTCTTTCTTTCTCTTTTATTCTAGACAAATAAAGACTAATAACTGTATCTTAGATAGCTACTTGTAAGCTTTTAAGACCCAGAAACTACACCCTATACTGGGAAGTAGAACATAAATTTTAAGAAATGTATTGTGCTCTTTCCGTGTTGCTGCAGAGCTGTGCAGAGGTGGAGGCTCAGGTGCGTTCAAAATTCGGCCCCACCCATAATCCACCCTCATGGCCGAGGAAAGCATTGCTGCTGGAGGTGTAATGGACGTCAATACTGCTTTACAAGAGGTGCTGAAGACTCTCCTCATCCACGATGGTCTAGCATGTGGAACTCACGAAGCTGCCAAAGCCTTAGAAAAGTACGTTTATCAGTTTCCATACTGTGGGTTGCAACCAGAACAAAACTTCAGCCAATGGAAGAAAGCGTGAAGTTCATGGGTTAAGCACAAATTCTGAAAAAGTTGTGAAAAGCATCCATTCTACAGGAAACCTAGGAAAAGGCACCAAGCCCATCTTTGTGTGCTTGCATCCAACTGTGATGAGCCCATGTATGTCAAGTTAGTAGAGGCCCTTTGTGCTGAACACCAAATCAACCTGATTAAGGTTGATGACAACAAGAAACTAGGGGAGTGGGTAGGCCTCTGCAAAATTGACAGAGAGGGCAAACCTCAGAAAGTGGTTGGTTGCAGTTGTATGGTGGTTAAGGACTATGGCAAAGACGCTCAGGCCAAGGATGTCATTGAAGAATACTTCAAATGCAAGAAATGAACAAATGAAAAAAACTTGGCCAACAACAACAACAAAAAGAAATATATTGTGCCAATTGACTAGATTGTCGACAAGACAATGGTCCTAAGGTTTTTTAGTTTTAGAGTTCTTCATTACGTGGGTGTCTTGTGGACAGTGGCTTCCTCTACTTTAGATCCTCCTTCAGGGTCTAACGTTGTTTTTTTTTTTTTGTTGTTAGGTACTGTCCAGTTGACTCTACTCATAGTGACCTAAGAGGTGTACAATAGAAGGTAACACTGCCTGGTCCTGCACCATCCTCATAGTTATTACTGTATTTGAGCCCATTGTTGCAGCCACTGTGTCAGTCCATCTTGTTAAAGGTCTTCCTCTTTTATGCTGTCTATATTCTAGAGCAAATTTCAGAGCCTCTTCTGACATCTATTTTGGTCTTTTCTTTCTTCCTTCTGTTTTTAATGATCTTTTGGTTTCTTCATGTATGATATCTTTGATGTCATTCCACAACTTGTCTGGTCTTTGGTCACTAGTGTTCAATGTGTCAAACCTATTCTTCAGGTAGTCTCTAAATTTAGGTAGAATATACTCAAGGTTGTACTTTGCCTCTCATGGACTTGTTCTAATTTTCTTCAGTTTCAACTTGTACTTGCATGTGAGCAATTGATAGTTTGTCCCACAGTTGGCCCCTGCCCTTTCTCTGATACGGAATTTCTCCCTGATCCCTTCCAACAGAGGTAGTTGATTTGATTCCTGTGTGTTCCATTCAGTGAGATTCATGTATATGTTGCTGAAAAAAGGTATTTCCAGTGAATAAGCTGTTGTTTTCGAAAAATTCTATCCTATGATCCTCCATGTTGTTTCTATAACCAAAGCCATATTTTCCAACTACTAATTCTTGTTCTTTGTTTCTGACTTTTATATCCAATCACCAGTAATTATCAGTGCATCTTGATTTCATGTTTGATCAATTTCAGACTGTAGAAATAGGCAAAGATTTCTTCATCTTTGGCGTTAGTCATTGGTGTGAAAATTTGAATAATATTTTTATTAACTAGTCTTTCTTGTAGGCGTATGGATAATATCCTGTCACTGACAGTGTTGTACTTCAAGTTAGATCATGAAATATTCTTTTTGACAATGAATGTGACTCTAAATCCTCAATGTTAAATCCTCTTTCAGGGTCTGACTTAGTTATTATTTAATAACAATAAAATAACAAATATCAGCATTTGCTATCACTTTATAGTTTCCAAAGTGCTTTCATATTCATTATGCCATTTGATACCACAGAAATCCTGTGATAAAGATATGGTTATCATGTTTCTTTTACGGGCCAGAAATCTGTGCTTGGGGTCCCTCATTACTGAAATATTCTTCTGCAAAATGCTAGCATCCTCTTACACTGGTTTACAGCTCAATAAATCTTTGTTGAATTGATTTAATGCTAGTTGGTTCATCTCACTGATATGGATGAGGGTACAAGAAGGGTTGTTATTTGTTGCCGCTTTTGTTCCTGTTCATGTATTCATTATACATTAATCCATTTATTCTTTCAATAAGCAAGTGTTAAGGGCCAACTATGTTCCAGTGCCAGGCAATGGTAAAGCACTGGGAGTACAGAAAAGTTTCAGACACCGCCCTCAAGTTGCTCAACATGTTGTGAGGAAGACACACAAGAAAACCAAAAACTGAACTCTACAAATATGTAATATTAGGGATGTACTGTGCTGGCTTGTGTGTTGCTATGATGCCAGAAGCTATGCCACCAGTATTTCAAATACCAGAAGGGTCACCCATGATGGACAGGTTTCAATGTAGCTTCCAGACTAAGTCAGACTGGGAGGAAGGACCTGGTAATCTGTTTCTGAAAAAATTGGGCACTCGGAAGGAAGATGGGGCAATCTATTTCTGTAGTGATACTGCCTTGGAAACCCAAGGAGGGGTCGCTATGAGTTGGGTCTGACTCGACTGCATATAACAAGAACAACAACAAACCTCATGGATAGCAGTGGAACATTATCTGATACAGTGCTGGAAGATGAGCCTCTCAAGTTGGAACAAACTCGAAATATGACTGTGGAAGAGCCTGGTAGAATCAATTTTAATGATGTGAATGGAGTAAAGCTTTCGGGATTTTCATTTGCTGATGTAGCATGACTCAAAATGAGAAGAAACACCTGCAAACATGCACTAATAATTGAAACATGAGATGTTCAAAGTATGAATCTAAGAAAATTAGAAGTTGTAAAAAGTGAAATGGAACATTAGAAGATCAATATCTTAGGCATTAGCAAGCTGAAATGGACTGTTGTTGTTGTTATGTGCAGTTGTGTTGGACCCGACTCATAGTGACCCCTCCTTTCTGAGGTGGGATCACTATGGAAGCAGATTGCCCAAACTTCTTTCTGAGGAGTGGCTGATGGGTTTGAACCACCAGGCTTCTGGTTAGCAGTCAAGTGTCTTAGGCACTACGCTATCAGAGATCCCTGAAATAAACTGGTGTTGGCTATTTTGAATTGGACAATCATAGGATCTACTATGCAGAGAATGACAAATTGAAGAGGAAAGACATTGCATTCATTGTCACAAAGAACATTTAAAGGTCTATCCTGAAATGCAATACTGTCAGCGATAGGATAATCCATACACCTACAAGGAAGACATGATAATAGGATTATTATTCAAATTTATGCACCAACCACTAATACCAAAGATGATGAAATTGAATTTTTTTTCACCAATTCTGCAGTCTGAAATTGATCACACATGCAATGAAGATGTATTTATCATTACTGGTGATTGGAATATGAAAGTCAGAAATAAAGAAAAAGATCAATAGTTGGAAAATATGGCCTTGGTGATAGAAACAACATGGGAGATCACAGGACAGAATTTTTCAAGACCAACAACATATTCATTGGAAATACCTCTTTACATCAACATAAACAGTGACTATACATGTGGACCTTGCTGAATAGAATACACAGGAATCAAATTGACTCAATCTGTGGGATGAGACAATGGAAAATATCATCAATCAGGGCAAGGCCAAGGGCTGACTGTGGAACTTGCTCACATGCAAGTTCAAATTGAAGCTGAAGAAAATTAAAACAAATCCATGAAAGCCAAAGTATGAACTTTACTATGTCCCACCTGAATTTAGAGACCACCTCAAGAATACATTTGACACATTTAACACTAATGACTGAAAACCAAATGAATTGTGGGATGACATCAAGGGTATCATATATGAAGAAACCAAAAGGTCATTAAAAAGTTAGGAAAGAAAGAAAATATCAAAATGGATGTCAGAAGAGACTCTGAAACTTGTTCTTGAACACAAACTAGCTAAAGCAAATGGAAGAAATGATGAAGTAAAAGAGCTGAATAGAAGATTACAAAAGGCAGTTCAAGAAGACAAAGTCAGTACAACCATTGTGGAAAGCAGTATGGTGATTCCTTCAAAAGCTGGAAATAGAAATACCATTTGACCCAGCTATTCCATTACTAGGTATATATACCCTAAAGAAGTGAGAGCCATGACAAGAACAGACATATGCACATCCATGTTCATCGCAGCACTATTTACAATAGCCGAAAGATGGAAACAAACTAGATGTCCATCAACTGAGGAATGGATATCCAAACTATGGTACATACATACAATGGAATACTATGCAACACTAAAGAATAATGTAGAATCTGCAAAACACCACATTACATAGATGAACTTGGAGGACATTATGCTGAGTGAAATAACTCAATCACAAAAGGACAAATATTGTATTAGTCCGTTATTGTAATAGTCAAGGAAATGCTTATCTATGGAAGGTCATTTTCTTTGTTGGTTACGAGGGGTGGGAGGGGAGGGGAAGGAATACTGTTATATAGATAGAGATAAGTTTTGATTTGGGTGAAGAAAAGGGCAATGTACCAAATGTAAGTGATCAATATAGTAACATTGAGGAAGAGAAAGACATAGAGAGGTACATGGGAAGTATAGACAACAAAGATGAACCTTTTTGCACATATAGCACGGTGTGCTCAGTGAAGGCAAACACAGGTATATGGGTGGATAGATGGGTGGACAGGCTGAAATATTAGGTATGCACATGAAGTGGAGAGTGCACCCAAGAACATGTATAGGGTTGGTAGACAGTGGCCCAATAACCTTATGTGTATGATCTGAATTCCCAGGTGCATAATGGGGCTGACAAGGGGCAAGGTTGTAGTCACTGCTTGGCCACAGCCAGCTACCCAGAGGGACCAAGTAGTTGAACCTGTGGGCTCAGGACCATAGTTGCAGAGGACATCAAGCTCAATTGGCATAACATATTACACAAAGCATTGTTCCATCTTCTACTGTGGCAAGTAGTGACTGAGATCTTAAAAGCTTGCAAGCTGCCATCTAGATGCAACGATGGGTCTCTCCTCATCCAGAACAAAGAAGAATGAAGAAAACCAAAATTCATGGAAACAATTAGTACTAGTGACTGGTACACCATCTGATCTGTAGCTTATATGACTATGAGACCAGAAGAAATAGATGGTGCTCGGCTACTACTGTCAACCACTTGGAAGAGGATCTTTGTAGTATATCCTGGATAGACAGGAGGAACAATGTGGAACAAAACTCAAAATCATTTGGAGAAAGAAAAAAAGTGGCAAACAGGTTTGCTGGCCAGATCAAGCCTGGTGGAACCACTGAGACTATGGTCCCTAGCTGCCCTTCAGGTCTGGAATTGAACGCACACCTGTGGCTTCCAGCCAAACAATAGACAGGCATTCTAGTTGAGCATTTACCTGAAGTAGATACACTCCTTGGAGAGAACAAGCAAGAGAGAAAGAAGGGCTGCTAAGGCACAGGGAGATAGCTCAGGGGGTAGGAGTGCATGGAAGGATGGACACAGGGAAGAGGTAACTACTGGGAGGAAATGGGATGGGAGATATTGCATTGTGCTAGATTGTGGTCAGTGTCATGAGACAAAGTGTATGTGATCTGCTTTATGGAAAGTGTATTTACTCTGTAAATTTTCACCCAAATCCCAATAAAAAAAAATAAAAATAAAAAAAGAATGTTATTCTATAGCTGTTGAAGCTAATAAAAAAATTGGGACTGTAAAAAAAAAAAAAAAAAGAAGAAGACAAAGTCAACTATTATAATGAAATGTGCAAAGAACTGGAATTAGAAAACCAAAATGGAAGAACAAGTTAGGCATTTCTCAAGCAGAAAGAACTGAAGAAAAAAATTCAAACCTCTAGTTGCAATATCGAAGGATTCTATGGGGAAAATTTTGAATAATGTAGGAAGCATAAAAAAAGGCAGAAAGGAATACAGAGTCACTGTATCAAAAAGAATTGAACTTCAACCATTTCAGGAGGTAGCATATAATCAAGAACCCAAGGTACTGTAGGAAGAAGTCTAAGTGACACTGAAGGAATTGGTGATAAACAAGGCTCTAGGATTTGACAGAATACCAACTGAGATGTTTCAACAAACAAATGTGATGCTGGAAGTGCTCACTCATTTATGCCAAGGAATTTGGAAGACAGCTCCCTGGCCAATCTTACTGGATGAGATCCATATATGTGCTTATTCCAATGGAATAACAGCTAATTGAATGTGAAAATTATCAAACAATATCATTAATATTATATACAAGTAAAATTTTGCTGAAGATAATTCAGAATAGTTGCAGTACTATATGACAGGGAACCACAAGAAACTCAAGCCAGATTCAGAAAATGATGCAGAATGAGGGATGTCATTGCTGATGTCAGATGGATCTTGGCTGAAAGCAGAGAATATCAGAAACATGTTTGCCTGTGTTTTTATTGACTATGCAAAAGTATTAGACTGTGTGGATCATAACAAATTATTGAGAACATTGCAAAGAATGGGAATTCCAGAACACTTAATTGTGCTCAGAGGAACCTACACATGGACCAAGAGGCAGCCATTCAAACAGAACAAGGGGATACTGTGTGGTTTAAAATCAGGAAAGATGTGCATCAGGGTTGTGTCCTTTTACCATACTTATTCACTCTGTATGCTGAAGAAATACTCAAGAAACTGGACTATATGAAGAAGAACGTGGCATCAGCTTAAGGCATTTAGCCTTCTGCTAAACAGAAGGCTGGTGGTTCAAACACACCAGCCACTCCTTGGAAGGAAGGTTGGGCAGTCTACTTCCATGGTGATACTGCCTTGGGAACTCAAGGAGAGGTCGCTATGAGTGTGGTCTGACTCCATGGCAGTGTGTTGTGTTGTTGTTGTTGTATGATATGCAGATGACACAACCTTACTTGCTGAAAGTGAAGAGGGTTTGCAGCACTTACTGGTGAAGATCAAAGACTACAGCTTTCAGCATGGATTAGATCTCAACATAAAGAAAACAAAAATCCTCATTACTGGACCAACAAGCAATATCATGATAAATGGAGAAAAGATTGAAGTTGTCAAGGATTTCATTTTACTGGGATCCATGATCATTGCCCATGGAGCAGCAGTCAAAAAGTCAAACGACATGTTATCTTGGTCAAATCTGCTGCAAAACATCTCTTTAAAGTCTTAAAAAGCAACGATTCATCTTGAGAACTAAGATTTACTTGATACAAGCTATGGTATTTTCAATCACCTCCTATGCATGCAAAAGCTGGACAATGAGTAAGGAAGACAGAAGAATTGATGTCTTTAAATTATGGTGTTGGTGAAGAATATTAAAATACCATGGACTTCCAGGAGAAAGAACAAATATTTCTAGGAAGTACAGCCAGAGCTCTCCTTAGAAGCAAGGATGGTGAGAGTTCGTCTTATCTGTTTTGGACATATTATTAGGAGAGACCAGTTCCTGGAGAAGGACGTCATGTTTGGTAATGTATAGGGTCACTGAAAAAGAGAAAGACCCTTAACAAGATGGATTGACTGAGTGGCTGCAACAATGGGCTCAAATATAGTAATGATTGCAAGGATGGCACAGGACTGGGTAGTGTTTCATTCTGTTGTACATAGGGTCTCGACAGCACCTAAGAACAATATCAGCGATGTGTGAATCTGGAGGGGGCTTGCGTGTTAGCCTGGGGATGTCAACATCCAGGGGTTTTTCAGCAAACACATCTTCTGAAATGAGTCTTCTAGAGTGGACAGGAGTTAGCTGACGTTTTCTTGAGGGAGAAAAGGGTGTCCTGGGCTTGTTGAAACACTTCCCTGTGTATTGCAGGAAGGGGTAGGGGTGAGACAAAGCAAAGGCCAGATTTTTCTGATTTCTGGCCAGATTAATAGGTCAAATAAAGTGTTAGTAGGGTAGGAAGTAATATAGTTCAGTGGTTAACAGGCTTTGATGTCAGAAGTCAGAAGTTCCTGAGTTTAATACCAAGTTTGTCATTAACTAAAGAAGACCTGGTGGTGAAGTGGATAAGTGCTTGACTGCTAATCAAAAGGTTGGTGGTTTGAACCCACCAGCTGCTCTGTGGGAGAAAGGTGTGGCAATCTGTTTCCGTAAAGACTATAGCTTTGGATACTCTATAGGTCAGTTCTACTCTGTCCTACAGGATTGTTATGAGTTGGAATCTACTCAAAGCCAACAGATCTGTCATTAATTAGCTGCTTGACCTTGAATGTGTCACTTACTCTTATGGACTCTCAGTTTCCTTATCTGTAAAATAGGTAAAAATCCTCTCTCATAGGATGTGGTGAAGATTACACATGATACTAAATGTAAAGTGTTTTGCTCAGTGTCTGGCACACAGGATGCACTTAATACATGATAGAAGACAAGATTTCTTGCAAAGTTTTCTTCCTTGATAGTATCAAGGAGCTCTGGTGGTGCAGTGCCAATGGCATTTGACTGCTAACCAGACAGTTGGTTGGTGGTTCAAACCCACCAGGTGCTCCGTGGAAGGCAGATGGGGCAATTTACTTCCATAAAGATTTACTGCCTTGCGAACCCAATGGCAGTCGATGTGAGTTGGAATCGACTCGAAGGCTGTGTGCTTTGCAGTATCATTAAGAGATGGAATTAGGAAGAGCGGCTGAACATACCAGCTACTACCTTTTCCTTCTGCTGTATCTGAAAAATGTAGCCCTCCCACCTCACAGGGCAGAAGCAAAAGCCCACCTGCTGCCTAGAAACGTGAATAGTATAGTGAAGGAGAAGGAAAGGAGAAAAACTGGGAGAGAATAACAAAGCAGAGAAACACTGGCTTAATCATTAAACCAAAATTAAAATCATGAAATTGAAATTAGAGACAAAAGGAGTGGAGGATTTTGGGGAAAAAAAAGCAACAAAAAATACGAAAGTAAAATATTCCTTTCACTTTCACTTTTGAGAAAGTCCTATTAAGACCTTCCTTAGGCAAGGAACCATATCCTACAATTTTATTGTTTGTGATCTCTATATCTCTTGTGTGTTTTCTTCCCAATGATTTGTGATTCCCAGTTTGCAAATCTCTTGTCACATAGAGTGACATTTACATCTCCCAACAACCCCATGATATTATGCTATCATGACGACATTACTATCTTCATTTTACAGGTAGAAGCAGACTCAGAAAGTTTCTTCTTAACAGTGGTGGGGTGAGGCATCATCAACTCCTGTGATTAAAGGTCATTTTACTCTAGAGCTTCCTAAGGACATACTAGTCAGCTTGGGCCATTAAGTGGAGCACCCAGGCCAGATTCCTCAAAAGAAGGTAAGTTCTTTTAATCAGAACTACGAAGATCAGAGGAAACTGAGTATGGGCCCCTTTGCTTCCTTCATATGGCTCTTTAAATACATCTGCTACCAAAACTGCAGAAAAGTCAACAGAGTAGCACCAGGAGAGCACAAAGGGCAGTACAAGTAAGCACTTGACCATAAGTATGTAGGCTCGAAAAGCCTGTGTTGGTCAGAAAGATCTAAAGGTGGATCCACTTTGGCTGGTTTCAATGTGCTTTCACAGCTCTATTTATTTCTGTTAAAATATTTTTAAAATAATAATTTATGGCTTAAACAGTTTAGAAGATCCCTGTGATATGGCCCTATATGCACCCTGCGGAATAATCTACCAGCTGGAGCAGGTAAAATAGGAGCCTTGTAGGTGTGCACAGTGTCTTTTTATTTCTGTGGTCTACATGGTATGTGTTTTTCAGTGCCTATTAAAACATCCTAAATGTTTGTCTTACTTAGTCCTCATGACAAATCTATGAGGTGAGAATTAGCCAAACCAGTTGCTGTCGAGTTGATTTCAACTCGCGGCAAGCTCATGTGTGTCAGAGTAGAACTGTGCTCCATGGGGTTTTCAGTGGCTGACTTTTCACAAGTAGATCACTAGGCTTTTCTTCCAAGGGGCCTCTGGGTGGTGAGAATTATTAGTTCCATTTATAAATAAGGAAACTGAAGCTCAGAGATGCTAAGTGACTTACTCAATGTCATAGAGTGAGTATGTGGCAGTGATAGGACTCAGAACCAGTTCTGTGGACTCCAGAGCCTGTGCTAGTTCCACTCTATCCTTCGTTTCCCAAGGAATGTAGCTCTTGTTTAGAAACGTTGTGTTCTTTTCCTATTATTTCTTGACTTCCTGCCTTATATTCCACCTCTTTTCCCCAACAAGACATAACAATTAATTTTTAAATATAAAACTAACTTCTGTTGAGGAGCACTTGCTATGCTAGGTAATTTTTATATGATAGTTTATGATATTGTTATCATTATTATCCTTTATTTGTTTACTAAATTTATTGTAAGTATTGCTAATGAAATGAAAGTACATTGAGTATAATTAGAACCCATGCAATTCTTTTCTTCTCCCTTAAAGTAACCTGCTTTTTTTTTGTTGTTGTTGTTGTTCTTTTTAAAATTGTGATTTGGGTAAAAATTTACAGAGCAAATTCATTTTCCATTCAACAATTCATACACATTGTGTTTTGTGATATTGATTTCAATCTCTGTAATGTAACAGCTGTCTTCCTGCTTTCTCCCTGTGGTTACCTTTTCCCTGTGCCCTTCTTCCCTATGCATTCCTGCCCTGGGAGCTATCACCCTGTGCAAATGCTGCCCTTCTGATCTCCCAGGGTTGATTGTTCTAAGGAGTGTCCCTACTTGCTTTAGTTAAGCCATTTGAGTTAGTTCAATTCCAAGACCAAGGGGTGACTCAGGGCTATAGTCTTGGGGGTCTCTATCAGACCAGTCAGCTTGGTCTTTTTTATGAGTTTGAGTTTCGTTCCACATTTTTTTCCACTCTATCCAGGATCTCTTATTTTTATCCCTTTCCCAGTGATTGGAGTGGTAGCCAGGCACCATCTAGTTCTTCTTTCTCAGGGTTGTGTAGGCTGAGGTTCCCATGGTCCACTGGTCCCTTGGATTGATTGTTTCCATGCATCTTTGATTTTCTTCACTCTTCTTTGCTCTGGATGAGGAGAGACCAATTATTGCATTTTTAGATGGCTGCTTACAAGCTTTTAAGACCCTGGTGACCCACACCATTATGTGTGTATATATATATGTATGTGTATGTATATATATATGGCAGAAGATTTTTCTACATACATATTTGTACCTGCTGCAAATCTATCCAGGTACATATTAGAGCATACACGGGGCAAAGGTATAAAAACTTCTTAGCCATAACCAAACACTTTGAGAGACTGAGTCACTGGGCTTGGGAGCCTAGGATCATAGCCTTGGAGGACATATAGGTCAATTGGCATAACACAGTCCACAAAGGCAATGTTCTACATCTTATTTCTCTGAGTAGCGACTGGGCTCTTAAAAGCTTGTAAGTAGTCGTCTAAGATGCAACTATTGCTCTCTCTCCCCATCCAGAGCAAAGATGAGTGAAGAAAATCAAAGACTCAAGGAAAGAATTAGTCTAAAGGACTAATGGACCACATGAACCACAGCTTCTACTAGCCTGAGACCGTAAGAACCAGATTATGCTTGGCTATCCCTACTGACCATTCTGATCGGGATCACAATAGAAGGCTCTTGGTAGTGTAGGAGAAAATTGTAGAAGGAAATTCAAAATCATGAGAGAGACTAGACTTACTGATCTGATAGAGGAACCCCTGAAACTATGGCCCTTAGACACCCTTCAGACCTGGAACTGAATCCACCCCTGGGAATCAGTTTTCAAATAATAGGCCTATGAAGTGAACAATAACACTGGTGAGGAATGTACTCATAGCAATCAACCATAGGAGACCAGAAGGGCAGAATTTGCATGAAAACAAAGGTCAGAAGGCAGGAAGTGGCAGGAAAGAAGGAAGAATGGAAATGGGGAACCCTGGGAGGAAGTGGGAAGAGTGCTATTATATTGAGGGGATTGCAACTAATGTCACAAAACAAAAAGTGTGTAAATTATTGAATGGGAAACAAATTTGTTCTGTAAACTTTCACCCCAGTCACAATAAAAAGTTAAAAAAGCAGTGCAATGGACACACAAATATATAGTTTTATTTTCATTTTACAGATGAGGAAACTGAGGTCCAGAGAGATTGAGTGGTCACCCAAGAGCACACAGCAGTGACAGAACTGGGACCAAAACTTGGATTTTAAAATGTCTGAACCACATTTCAACTTGGCACCTTTCTAATTAGCCTTCATTCCCAAAAGAGGAATTCCTATTTGTTCTTTGAATAATAAGAGTGAAGTACAACATTTCTCTTGGGTCAATTATTGGCTTGGCTCTACCATATATTTCTTGCTAACAGATGAACTGCTTAAGGTAGCCTGTGGACTTCAGTGTGTCTATGTATGAAAAGAGCATAAATATGCCTTCATCCTACTTACTGCCTAATGTGCTGTGAGTCTTCATTAAATGATGTCTGCAGTGCATGCTGAGCACCTTGGAATAAGGGACTATGTGGATGCAGAGGATACTGGGTGAGCATACACAGTCCCTTCACACAGAAACGCCTCTGCAGCCTCCTTTGGAGAGGTGCAGCCATTGTTCTAGGGTTTCTTTCCAGCTGACTCATCTTGTGACCTTGAGAAAGTTGCCAGTCTCTCAGCACCTTTGTTTCACACTCCCCTGTAAAACAGAGCTAAGAATACTTTCTACCTTGCTCATAAAAGTGAGGAAATTAACAGACAAATCCTTATAGTATATTTCTACATATCTGTGACCCTGAGTTCCAGCATCTGCAACAGTCAGGTGAGATGACTGATCAACTATCTATCTCACTTTAGACAGAGACTGGAATAAGTGACTGTGGGAAAAGAGAACACATTTTTAGCAGAAATATATTTCTTTAAGGAAGCTGAGTGTTTTTAAGAGCCTCACTTTTGCAAAATTTTTCACCTTGTGCCTTTGCTAAAATGCTTTGCTTTCCCTGAAACGTCCTCCCCCATCTTCTTTTGTGATATTGTACCTGTCATTCAAGGCCCTACCAAAATGCCACATTTACATGAAGTTTTCCTCTATTCTTTCAGCTAAGCACTATTTCTGTCTCTGAACATTCTGATCACTTTGCTTATACCTCTCTTTATCTCATATTTTGCCCAATTGCATTCACCTAGCAGATTGTAAATATAGGAAGACAGGAATAATGTCTTATTTCTATAACTAAGTTATAGACTCAACTGCATAGTAGTTACCTAACAATTAATAATTAAGTTTTAAATTAATTGTTGCATGAACAAATGAATGGATGGCATATTTGCAGAGAAAAAAGTAGCAATGACAGTTTGCTAATGGCTGACAGCACAGAGTGTACAAAGATTTTTGCTGATCAGCAGTGAAGTGTTAAATTTCTATATTGAGAATAGTTTGCTATTCTGATTGCAGTAGTGCTTTTATGAATCTGTAATATGATAAAATGACATAGAACCACACTCACACATTGTACCAATGCCAATTTCTTGGTTTTAATATTATACTAAAGTTATGTGAGATATAATCATTGGAGGAAACTGGGTGATGGGTGCATAATTACCTTTATGTACTATCTTTAACACTTCTGTGAATCTATAATTATTTCAAATAAAAAGTTAAAAAGTTCCTATCTGTTGATTGATCTGTTTATCCATCCATCCATATATCCATCATCCATCCTGAGAAGATGCTACCTGAGCATCTCCTACTGTAGGATTTTGTGCAAGGTGTGTCACCAAAGAACTTTGCAAATCCTGAATATTTTAATTGAGCCCTTCCCGCTGCTCTCATCCTTGGTTAGATTTCTGGGCAGAGTTAAGGAGGCTGTGTTGAGTTGAGACACCTGGTTTCTGATCTTGGTTCTAACCTTGGCTAACTATGCAACCTTGAGCAAGTCACCTAATAAAATCTGTTTTGGTTTGTATGTAGAGATTACCTCTCTATCAATTTTGCACCATAGTTCCTACTTTGTCTGAGTTCCAGAAGTACTGGGCACAAAGTGCAATAACAAATTATAAACATGTTGCTCTCTCCTAAAGCATTATGAAATACACATATATGTATGTATATGTCCATGTGGTAGTTACGGTTATGTGCCAACTTGGCTGGGCCTGGTTTTGAGTGGCTTGGTAATCAGTTCCCTGGTGGAATCTGCCATGAGCAGCTGAGTAGTTGCTTTAGGGACGTGGTCTGCTTCTGGTATATAAGGAGAAACTTTGGGGGTAGTCTGCAGCTTTTTGTCATGCTTGGACCTTGCATGTAGCCGAGTCTTTATTTAGCAGCCTACCATGTTTCCTGCCAATCTTGGACTGTCTGTGAACTTGAACTAGTGGCCTGCCATGTTTGGTAATATTGAGACTGTGCCATTTTGTTTGTCAACCTTGGGTTTGTTAGCCTCAGGAGCCAGCAGCTGCCTGAATGAAGAAAGCCTCCCTTTTCAGTGGACAGGGAGTAAGACACAGGGTTGAGGGGTTTTCATCCAACCCCTAGGGCTGGCACTTTAACTTGGACTTCTAGCCTCCAAACAGTAAGAGAATAAACTCCTGCTTGTTAAAGCTACCCAGCTATAGTATCACTATTAGAGTGGCACAGAATAACCAAAACAGTCCATGTGTGTTGTTTTTGTTAATTGTCTTTGAGTCGACTTTATTTCCACTCTTGGCAACTTCATGTAAAGCATAGCTAAACATTGGTTGGTCCCGCACCATTTTCATGTTTTTTTTTTTTTTTTTATGTTTGAGTCCATTGTTGGAGCCATTGTATCAATTCATCTCACTGAGAATTTTGCTCACATTTGATGACTCCTCCGCTTTACTAAATATGATGTCCTACTCCAGTGATCAGTCCCTCCTGATGTATTCAAAGCTAGTTGAAGTCTCAGACAATATCTGTGATCCATAGGGTTTTCGTTGCCTAATTTTGGAAGTAGACCTCCAGGCCTTTCTTCCTAGTGTGTCTTAGTCTGAATGCTCTGTTGAAATCTGTCCACAATGGGTGGCCCTGGTGGTATTTGAAATACCAATGGCACCATAGTATGACAAACTGACAGGTGGGTGGTAGATATACATATACATACATATTTACAGATAACACCCTTTGGTATCTTAGAAAAGCTCAGTATGTTCATTTATGATATTCACTTTGGAGAAAACACAATTATTTGTTATAGATTTTTATAGTAAAAGCAAAAAACAAAAATAGAAATAACAAAATTCTAAAATCCACTATGAAACAATTGTTGTTGTTGTTGTTAAGTGCCGTCAAGTCGTTTCCGACTCATAGCGACCCCATGCACAGCAGAACGAAACACTGCCCGATCCCGCGCCAGCCCCACAATCCCTGCTATACTTG
>NW_006921640.1:10463956-10466981 GCF_000298275.1 Orycteropus afer afer
AATTGCTTATTATTTGAGTAATTTTCAATTCTCACCGCATTCACATAGCCTATTTTTAATCACACACAGATTCCTACCCTCCACCTAACACATTCTTGGCTTGGCTCCCTCTACTGTCAGTTGATATATACCCAGGGAATGCCAACTCATTTTATTATTAGCCTGAGCAAAGCACAATTAGGAAAGAATTGCAAATGTTTTATTTTTAAAATCAGACTGTGCATTTCCAGGATGATTGGGGACTATTTCCTTTAGGGAGAACAGAGTTGTGGACAATTGTATCACAGCATTAATCTCTCAGAGAAGAGGAGTAACTACAACTACTCCTCACCTGTGAACTATCTCACTATCTGAAATTTCACATTTACAACAATAGTAAAAAATATGCTATCTGACTATTTTGCACATTAACGATGTACATGTGGCAGTAATGAATGCCAAGGTGCAAGAGTGATGCTGGCTGTAATGGTTAAAAGTATGTGCCAACTTGGCTGGGCCATGATTCTCAGTGGTTTGGTAGTTACATATTGTGGTGGTTAAGTTTGTGTGTCAACTTGGCTGGGCCTGGTTGAGTGGTTAGGCAGCTAAATGTAGTTATTCCCCATGGTGAGATTGCTAATTAACTCACTCCATCGTGAAATCTATTGGAGCAGCTGAGTAGCTGCTTTGGGTATGTGGTCTGCTTCATGTATTTAAGAAGTAGCTTTGGGAATGGTCTCTAGCTTATGGCATGCTTGAACCCTGTATGTATCCATGTCATTGTTCAGCAGCCTGCCGTGCTCTGCCAATCCTGGGACTTTCAATGGACTTGAATTAGTGGCCTGCTGTGTGGTTTGGTAACATTGAGACTAGACCTTTGTATTTGTCAACCTTGGGCTTGCCAATTTCAGCAGCCAGCAGCTGTCTTTGTGAAGAAAAGCCTCTAGCTTCGGTGGGCCAGGAGCAGGAGGCAGAGCTGAAGCCCAAGGTTGAGTGGCTTTCACCCAGCCCCTAGAGCCTTGGCACTTTGAACTCAGACTTAAAGCCTCCAAACTGTAAGAGAATAAACTCCTGTTTCTTCAAGCCATCTCATTTGTGGTTTATTCCTGTCAGAGAGGCACTAGGTAACTGAAACACATATGATGTCATTTGGCAGTTATGTAATGTAGTCATCCTCCATTTTGTGATCTGATGTTGTCATCCTCCATTTTCACCTAATTCTGAATTTTGTATAATGACCTGGTCTTTGGAATCTAACCATGTCAATAAGTAATGTGTGTTTCTAGTTACTATGAGCCAGATGCTTTATATATTTATCAGTAGTAATTGAAAACCTCCAAGATACCAGGAACTGTTCTAGGCACTAGGGACATAGCAGAGGGAAAGCTGTAAACCTCATCCTCAATAAGCTAATAGTTTAGTAGGGGATGAAGATGAGCAACTGAAGATGAGCAAACAAGCAATTATAATGTAGCATAACAAGTGCTGGAACAGTAGGAAACTCAGGGCATTGAGTGAGCACAGGAGAAGCACTAGTCTTGTGAGGAGCCCTGGGAAGAAGTACTATGGAAACTGAGGGCTGGGATTGGTTGCTGTTAACTTGGAGATTATGGTGGAGGAAACTGCTGACCAGGCATGGAGAGCAGTGTTTACAAAAATCCAAATGAGACAAACCTTAGCTTTTTTCAGGTTTCAATAGAGCTTCCACACTAGAAAGAAGGGCCTGGTGATGCAGTTCTGAAAATTAGCCAATGAAATCTCTATAGATCACAATGGACAAATCCTCTAACAAATCATGAGGATGGCTCAGGACAAGGCAGAATTTCATTCTATTGTGCATCGGGTCTCTACAAGTTGGGGGCCAAGTCAATGGCAACTACTAACAACAACAACAAAACCAAAGTTTGGCATAATTGAAGTACATTTTTGAGGTACAGATAGAGATAAAGGTGGAAAAGTAGGCTGAAGTACATTAGGAAGAGCCTTATAAACTACATTAAAGAGCTTGAACTTAAAATTTTGGATGGCAATGGGGAAATCACTAGCTTTTAAGCAGAGAAGTACCTTAATTAGATTTGTTCTTGAGAACATTTTCTCAATGGAGAGAGTAAAGGCTGAAAAGAGGAAAGTTAGTTAGAAGGCTGTGGCTGTAGTTTAGGAGAAATACAAGGGTTCTCTGAACTAAGGCCGTAGTGATACAGACAGTTAAGTGAACATATTTGAGGTGCATTAAGGAGTAAAACTGCCATAACTTGGTAGTTGTTGGATAGGACAGATGGAGATGTTAGGGACCTCACCCTAGTTACTGCCACAGGCCCTTGGGAGAGTAGAGAGGCTATACTTTCAAATGGAAATGCCATCCTTGTTAGTTTTTGGGGAAATGCTGAGCTCAGTTCTGAACATGCGACATTCAAATGGCACCGGATATGTGATTATGGAACCCAGAGAAGGGAGTTAATCTAGACATCTACACAATATGTCATTTTATTTTCTTACCACCTTCTGAGGTAGCTGTTACTCCATTAAACAAGGACATATAGTTACCATAGCATATAGTGCATGCAGAATCAACTTTCAGGCACCTTGACACGTCCATCAACTTTGTTGTTGTTGTTGTTCGGTGCCGTCGAGTCATTTCTGATTCATAGCGACCCCATTCACAGCAGAACGAAACTTTAATGTCACATAAAAATATAAAACTCTTCTTGAGTCTCTTCATTCAGGGTGCAAGTCATCTTCCATCATTAGCTTATTATAACCAGTATCTGTATAGTTGCAAGTGCCATACACACACAAACACACACATACACACATATACTTTATATAAATATAAATATATACAATTGTTGTTGTTGTTAAGTGTCGTCGAGTCGTTTCCGACTCATAGCGACCCCATGCACAGCACAACGAAACACTGCCTGATCCCGCGCCAGCCCCACAATCCCTGCTATACTCGAGCCCATCATCACAGCCACCGTGTCAATCCATCTCGTTGAAGGCCTCCCCCTCTTTTGACGACCCTCCACCCTACCAAGCATGACATCCT
>NW_006921640.1:10467281-10469352 GCF_000298275.1 Orycteropus afer afer
ATATATTTGTTGTTGTTGTTAGGTGCTATCAGATCAGTTCTGACTCACAGTGACCCAATGCACAACAGAACAAAATATTGCCCGGTACTGCGCCAACTTCACAGTATTTGCTATACCTGAGCTCATTGTTGCAGCCACTGTGTCAATCCATCTTGCTGAGGGCCTTCCACTTTCTCACTGACCCTCCACTCCACCAAGGATGATATCTTTCTCCAGGGAATGGTTCATTCTGACAACATGACTAACGTAGATGAGACAAAGTCTGGTCATTCTAGCTTCTAAGGAGCATTCTAGCTGCACTTCTTCCAGGACAGATTTGTTAGTCCATGGTACTTTGAGTATTCTTCTCCAACACCACAAATCAAAAGCGACAACTCTTCTTCAGTCTTCCTTATTCATTTTCCAGCTTTCATATGCATATGAAGTGATTGAAAAACACCATAGCTTGGGTTAGGTGTACCTTAGTATTCAAAGAGACATTTTCGCTCTTCAGCACTTTATAGAGATTTTTTGCTGCAGATTTGTCCAGTGCAATATGTCATCTGATTTTTTTTTTTTTAATTGTGATTTGGGTGAAAATTTACAGAGCAAATTCACTTTTCATACAGCAGTTCACATACACTTTGTCTCATGACATTCACCACAATTTACCACAATGCAACAGCTCCCCTCCCACTTCCTCCCCATAGTTACCTCTTCCCAGTGTCCATCCCTCCATGCACTCCTGCCCCCTGAGCTGTCTCCCTGTGCATAAGCAGCCCTTCTTTCTCCCATGATTGTTCTCTCCAAGGAGTGTATCTACCTAAGGTAAATGTTCAACTCATATGCCTGTCTATTGGAAGCCACAGGCATGGGTTCAATTTCAGACCTGAAGGGCAGCTAGGGACCATAGTCTCAGTGGTTCCACTAGGCTCTATCGGACCAGCAAACCTGGTCCCCACCCCTCTTTTTTTTTCTCCAAATGATTTTGAGTTTTATTCCACATTGTTCTTCCTCTCTATATGGGATCTCCTACATAGATCCCCTTCCAAGTGGTTGACAGTAGTAGCCGGGCACCATCTAGTTCTTCTGCTGTCATAGTCGTATAGGATGCAGATTGGATGGTGTACCAGTCACTAGGACTAATTGTTTCCATGAATTTTTGGTTTTCTTCATTCTTTGCTCTGGATGAGGAGAGACTTATCATTGCATCTAGATGGCAGCTTGTAAACTTTTAAGATCCCAGTCGCTACTCGCCAAAGTAGGAGGTGGAACAATGTTTTGTGTACTGTGTTATGCCAATTGAGCTTGATGTTCCCTGCAACTATGGTACCGAGCCTGCAGGTTCAACTAATCGGTCCCTCTTGGTAGCTGGCTGTGACCAAGCAGTGACTACAACCTTGCCCCTTGTCAGCTCTACTATACACCTGGGAATTCAGATCATACACATAAACTTATAGAGCCATTGTCTGCCAACCCTAAACATGTTCTTGGGTATACTCCCCACTTCCTAGACATACCTAATAGTTCAGCCTGTCCACCCGTATACCCATGTTTGCCTTCACTGACAATGCCTAACAAACAGGCAAAAGGGTTCATCTTCATTGTCTGTCCTCCCACGTACCTCTCTATTTCTTTTTCTTCCTCAATGCCACTATATTATTCACTCAGATTTGGTACATTGCCCTTCTCTTCACCCAAACCAATACTTTATCTATCTAGCGGTGTTCCCTCCCTTGCCCTCCCACCCCTGGTAACCAACAAAGAAAATGTCCTTCCATAGATAATGTTTCCTTGACTTTTACAATAACAGACTAATACAATACTTGTCCTTTTGTGATTGATTTATTTCACCCAACATAATGTCCTCCAGGTTCATCCACGTTATGCGGTGTTTTGCAGATTCTACATTATTCTTTAGCATTGCATAGTATTCCATTGTGTATGTAGCACAGTTTGGTTATCCATTCCTCTGTTGAAGGACACCTAGGTTGTTTCCATCTTTTGGCTATCATAAATAGTGTTGTGATGAACATGGGTGTGCATATATCTGTTCTTGTCATGGCTCTCACTTCTTTAGGATATATACCTA
>NW_006921640.1:10473701-10474674 GCF_000298275.1 Orycteropus afer afer
ATTCTTTTTAATTCCTTATCAAAGAGTTCCAATGCTGGTACTTCTTCCTCAGGGATATGTTCTGGGTCTTTATCCTGTTCCCTTGTTTCTACCACTTTATCTTGCTTCTTTGTGTGGACTGTGATGGTCTGTTGTCTCTGTGATACCTTGGTGTTGTTTTTAGATCTCTGATAACTGTTTGTGAAGAGCAGCCAAGGGTGATTCAGGCTCTTCTTGGTGGTTTTTTTTATCATTGGCCCATTGGTGGAGAAGGAGGCGGTGGCTCTTGCTCAGTAAATGAAGGTGCAGGAGGTGTCAGTGTAGTTGTATCTTATGGGCACTGTTGCTGTCTCCCACTCAGTTAGACACAAATTACAATCGAATAATCATCAGAAAACTAAAAGCACATGGACAAGAAATACACTGTGTAATCACACAGGGACATTAACCAAAAAAGGGAAAAAAGAGGAAGAAAAAAAACAAGAAAACCTGCAGTATCTGGGGATAGGCACTAAGAGAAAAATGATAGAGAAGGAGAATAATGAAGAAAAAAAATGGAAAAATGCAAAGAGGAAAACAAGGAACAGGGTTAACCATGAGAGAAAAAGGGGGGCGGGGCGGAGAATTTAAATTAAAAAAAAATTTTAACCAGGAACAGGGAAAAGAAAAAAAAAAGCTGTATACTAGGACCTGGGAGGGGAAGAATAAGGAGCAATAGTAAAAAGTACAACAGTATTGTTAATAATGTTGTTGTTGCTGTTCAGTGCCATCGAGTCATTTCCAACTCATAGTGACCCCATGCACAGCACAACAAAACACTGCCCGATCCCATGCCAGCTCCACAATCCCTGCTATACTTGAGCCCATCATTGCAGCCACTGTATCTATCCATTTCGTTGAAGGCCTCCCCCTCTTTCATCAACCCTCCACTCTACCAAGCATGACATCCTTCTCCAGGGAATGGTCCCTTCTTACAACATGACCAAAATAGGTG
>NW_006921640.1:10476239-10488084 GCF_000298275.1 Orycteropus afer afer
TCCACTTTGGTCTTCTCTTCTTTTCTTGTCTTTTTAGTGATCTCTTGCTTTCTTCATGGATAATGTTCTTGATATCTTCCCATAATTCATCTGGCTTTTGGTAGTTTTGAAAAAGACAAATACAAGCAAATTAAACACCAGAAAAAAGAAAGAGAAAAAGAAAAAAATCGGTGGCAGACAGGGCAGGGCACCCATGCTCCTTCCAAGCACACAGACTGGGATGGAGTTTGTGGGCCCAGAAGGTGGGTGGGAGTGGGGGATGGCCACATCTCTGTTTACCAAGTGGGTGTGTGGTATAAGAGTAACAAGAGGAATGTAGCACCTTTTCAGTCGTGCAGGTCCTGAGCGTCCTTGGGGTTACTGGCAAGCAGAACCTGTTCTTAAGCCCCTGGAATCTGGTAGAGTACTGTCTCTTTAAATATCCAAAATGGTTAAGCCACTTGTAAACATTCAAAATGGCAGTGCTCTCTCGACAGGCAAAAGTCCACCACTCAGCCCATCTTCTTCTTCACTGCTGCTTCCCCTTTTATTCCACAGCTCTCCTTGCAGTCTCTGGCTAGCAGGGCTGATTTTTAGGTTAATTCTTAGGTCCTACCACCACTCGGGAATCTCCAAGTTGTCTGTGCTGTCACGATTGCTCAGGATCACTGCCAGACCACAGTTCCGTATGTCTCCTTTTCTGGTATTTTTATGCAAATTCTTTTGATAGTTGGGGTTTAATCCACTTGTATATCCTTCTCTTCAAGGCTCAGGGGTCCAGGATTATCTTCTATGTCTGTGTTAATTGGTTCCCCTTTTCTTTGTTGAAAAGGGTCTGTGCAGTCCTTCTGCCTATTCTGCCATCTTGGAATTGGTCTCTGTCATCTGATGTTTTGACTGCTGCTTCCATTGGTGTTGAATGTGGAACCAAGTAACAGAAATCTTTGACAACTTCAATCTTTTTCTCTATTTATTGTGATGCTACTAATTGGCCCAATTGTGGCAGTTTTCATTTTCTTTATGTTGAAGTGTAATCCATACTGCAGACTGTATTCTTTAATCTTCCTCAGTAAGTGCTTCAAGACATTTTCACTTTCAGCAAGCAAGGTTGTGTTGCCTGCATATCACAGGCTGTTAATGAGTTTTCCTCCAATCGTGATGCAACATTGTTCTTCATATAGTCCAGCTTCTTGGATTATTTGCTCAGCATACAAATTGAATAAGTATGGTGAAAGGATACAACCCTGACACACTCCCTTCTTGGTTTTAAATTATGCATTTCCCCTTGTTCTGTTTGAATGACAGTCTCCTGGCCTATGTACAGGTTCCTTGTGAGCACAATGAAGTGTTCTGGAATTCCCATTCTTCTTAATATTTTCCATAATTTTTAATGATCCATACAGTCAAATGTCTTTACATAGTTAATAAAACATAAATAAATATCTTTCTGGTATTCTTTGCTTTCTGCCAAGATCCATCTGACATCAGCAATGATATCCCTCATTCCACGTCCTCTTCTGAATCCAGCTTGCATTTTGGGAAGTTCCCTGTCAATACACTGCTGCAAATATCCTTGAATTATCCTCAGCAAGATTTTACTTGTGAGTGATATTAATGATATTGTTTGATAATTTCCACATTCTACAGGAACACCTTTCTTTGGAATAGGTACAAATATGGATCTCTTCCAGTCAGTTGGCCAGATAGCTGTCCTCCAAATGACATAGCCAAGTGAGTGCCTCCAATGTGGCATCCGTTTGTTGAAACATCTCAGTGGGCATTCCTTCAACTCCTGGAGCCTTGTTTTTCACCAATTCCTTCAGTCCAGATTGAACTTTTTCCTTCAATACCATTGGTTCTTGATCATATGCCACCTTCTGAAAGAGATGAACATTAACCACTTCTTCTCTGTATAGTGACTGTGTATTCCTTTCATCTTCTTTTGATGTTTCCTGCATAATTCAATATTTTGCCCACAAAAACTTTCAATATTGCAACTTGAGGCTTGAATTTTTTTCTTCAGTTCTTCTTTCTTGAGAAATGCTGAGCATATTCTTTCCTTGTGGTTTTCTAAAGGTCTTTGCACATTTTATTATAATAATTGACTTTGTCTTCTAGAGCTGCTCTTTGAAATCTTCTGTTCAGTTCTTTTATCTTGTCATTTCTTCCATTTGCTTTAGCTACTTACTCTCCATTCAAGAACAAATTTTAGAGTCTCTTCTGACATCCATTTTTGTCTTTTCTTCCTTTCTTATCTTTTTAATGACCTTTTGTTTTCTTCATGGATAATGTTCTAGATGTCATCCCACAATTCATCTGGTTTTCGGTCATTGGTGTTCAATGCATCAAATCTATTTTTCAGTTGGTCTCTAAATTCAGGAGGGATATAACTAAGGTCTTGTTTTGGCTCTTGTGGCCTTGTTTTAATTTTCTTCAACTTCAAGTTGAACTTGCATATGAGCAGTTGATGGTCTGTCCCATAGTCAGCTCCTGGCCTTGTTTTGGCTGAAGATATTGAGTCCCCCATCCCCTCTTTCCACAGATGCAGTTGATCTGATTCCTGTGTATTCCATCTGGTGAAGTCCACATGTGTAGCTGCTGTTTATGTTGTTGAAAAAAGGTACTTGCAATGAATGTTGTTGGTCTTGCAAAATTCTTTCATGTGATCTACTGTGCCATTTTTATCACTGAGGCCATATTTTCCAACTACTGGTGATTCTTCAGTGTTTCCAACTTTTGCATTGAATCACCAGTGATAATCAGCACATCTTGATTGCATGTTCAGTCAATTTCAGACTGCAGAAGTTGGTAAAAATCTTCAATTTCCTCATCTTTGACTTTAGTTGTTGGTGCATAAATTTGAATAATGGTAGTATTAACTGGTCTTCCTTGTAGGCATATAGATATTATCCCATCACTGACAGCATTGTACTTCAGGATAGATCTTGAAACATTGTGATGATGAATGCCACGCCATTCCTCTTCAATTTATCATTCCTGGCATAGTAGATCATATAGTTGTTTGACTAAAAATGGCCAAAACCTGTCCATTTTAGGTTACTAATGCCTAAGATATCGATCTTTATGTGTTTCATTTCATTTTTGACAACTTCTAATTTTCCTACATTCATACTTGGTATATTCCATGTTCCAATTATTAATGGATGTTTCAGCTGTTTCTTCCCATTTTGAGTCATGCCACATCAGCAAGTGGAGGTCATAGGCTTTACTCCATTCATGTCATTAAGGTTGACTCTACTTTGAGGAGTCAGCTCTTCTCCAGTCATATTTTGAGTGCCTTCCAACTTGAAGGTCTCATTTTTCCAGAACAATATTGTACAATGTTTCACTGCTATTCATAAAGTTTTCCAGTAATATATCAGACAGTGTTTCACTGCCATTCATAAGGGTTTCACTGGCCAATTCTTTGAGAAGTGAATGGCCCCTTCCTTCTTCCATGTCTGTCTTAGTCTGGAAGTGCTTCTGAAACCTATCTACTATGGGTGACCTTGCTGGGATTTGAAATACTGGTGGCATGGCCCCTCCAGCTTCATAGAAACACAAAAGCCACCACAGTACAACTAACTGACAGACAAGTGGTGGAGATATATATATATATATATATATATATATATATATATATATATATATATAATCTCCACTTAAATTAGGACCCACGTTCTGTCAATGCTTGGATAAATGGACAATGAAAAGAAGTATTTGAATCCAAGTCTAGCTTAAATGTCTGAGCTGCCTGACTATGACATACATTCTTCTGGATATTGTGTTCCAGGAGCAGTGCAGTGCAGTGGACAGAGCACAGGCTGGGGTAGACTCACCACTTACTCATGCTGTGTCCTTAGCTAGTTCCTTATTGTCAGATATCTTTTCTGGAAAATGAGAATAATTATATTTACTGTGTGGTAGGTTTGCAGATAAAAAGTTTGTAAAGGTCCTGGCCTGGCTCATGGTGATCTCTCAATAACTAGTAGATATTATGATTAATATGATCATCTTACTCAATTTTTTAAAAAAGAGGTGTTACAGTGCTGTAAAGTAAGTGCTTTGATTCTCCATCTTTTGTATTCTCTTCTGGTTCCTAGATCTGTTCTAGCTACACAAATCAAGCCTGCCTCTTGGTAAATGTTATTTTAGACTAGGTATATTTTAAGTTTGTTTTGTAATGAATTGTATGATTTTAAAAACTGATAGCTCTTTCATCTAATTTGCTGGCAGATTATGCAAGAAATAAATACTGTACTGGAGTCCAAAAGCTGCTCAGCTTTTGCCTCTATGTGCATGTGTGTGCATGTATGTGTATATGTGTATGTGTGTGGTGGGGATGTAGAGTGGTCGTGGTCATGGAGGCCTGGAAGTGGGAGTAGATATAGTACAGGAACAATTTTCCTTTATTTTTGACTCAGACCCAGATGGCATGTATTCCAAGGACTTCCGTGTTCTTGCTGCTCTTGTTCTCCATGTTCTCACTTGTTTCTGCACCGTCAGCGACTTCTGTTCTCTGTGGTGAATCTTGACCTTCTTTACCTTTTTTTTTACTCCAGGTTGTCTATCACTGTCTGGGGTTTCCAGTAGAACTGTGGGCCAGATAATCCAAGACAGAAAACTGGGATTCAGCTGGACAACGTTAAGGGCAGGGGGTGTGCCAGAGCTTCCTCCAGTGGGGCAGGGAGGGAGGCAGATGGGGAAGTGCCTGACAATCCTGCTGAAGGCTCCAGTGGGACCTAGCTGACTTGGCGGCATTCCTTTTGTCCTTTCTCCAAAAGATGCTCCTGGGAGCCAACCAGAAAGCTTTCTGTGTTCATTTTGTATCCTGGGAGCAAAACACAGCTTTGGCAAGGGAACATCAGACCTATAATAATAATAATAATACAGTTCTCTGACATATAAAGTGCAAAAACATTTTCCATGACAGCTTAAAATTAATCACCACCACTTGCTGCTATAGATACCTCTCCTTTATGCAGTGCCAGCTTTGGAACAACTGTTAAGGCAGCCACATGGCTTCCAGTGAAAGAGCATGAAGTCTGCAGAGACAAGTCAGCAAACCTGATTTTTCCCATACTTCCTTTTGTCCTCTTCAGGATGTGCTATCTACTAACAGAGTGTAAAAAGGATCTCGTAATTGATCATGGAGAACAAGCCACAATCAACTCTTAAGGGTGGAATTATAAATGAATCTGGAGCTCTTAGTGACATTGATAAACCACCAGAGACTTCTGCTGTGCAACTGAGTGTTCTGTAAATTGTTCCTTTGGTCTTTGAACTCACATTATGGGAAAAGAGAGAAGCCTACACATGTCACTTTCTTTACTCTGCAGATGGGAATTAATAAATAATCAAACAAATTCCATGCAGATAAGCTCAAAGTAGAATTGTTCAACAGATATTTGTTTGCTTAGTATTTAAAATTTTCAAAAATATTGACTTGCACTCATAGCAAAAAGTTCAGATTGTAAATATGGAACATGAAAATCCCTTTTTCTTCCTTGGATCCCTTAGTCCCATCCTGTAGAGATAACCACTATAAACATTTAGTGTCTATCCTTCAAGAAATTATTCATACACATACAAGGATGTGAGTGTTGTTTGCACTAAACAACTGGTGTTTTTATTTAACAATATATATTAGACACTTGCTATATCAGTATGTTGAGATCTACTTCACTCTTTTAAAGTGACATAGTATTCCTTAGTGTGCATTTATTAATTTAAGGTTTTTTTTGTTTGTTTTGCTGTTATAAACAATACCACAAACCCGTATTTGTACTTATCTTCATGCACACTTGTACAAGATTTCTGTAAGATAAATCTATAAAAGTGGATTATTTATGTCAAAGGATATGTGCAATTCAATTTGTGAAAGATGTGAAATTGTTCTCCAAAGAGATAATAAACATATACAGGATGAATTTCTTTCTCCAACCCAATGACTGTGCTGAGTGCAAGGGATAAGAGATGAAAAGATCACAGTCCTTATCTTTGAGAAGCTTAAAAGAGAGACACACAATTCAATAAATTATTATAATACAATGGGATAAGCACCATAATAAGGGTTCAGTAGCACTTATCTAGGAGCTCTGGTAGCATAGTGCCTAAGGCACTTGACTGCTAACCAGAAGGCTGGCGGTTCAAACCCACCAGACACTCCTCGGAAGTAAGGTTGGGCAATCCTACTTCTGTAGTGATACTGCCTGGGAAACCCAAGGAGGGGTCGCTATGAGTCAGGGCTGCCTCGACAGCACATAACAACAACAACAGCACTTATCTTATTCTTACTGTGTTAGCTACTCATTTTATCATTAGCATTACTAGTTTTTTTGTGTTTTTCATTCCAAAGTAATTTTTTTGGATTATGATATATTTCCCAGCTTAAAAGAACAAATAAATAGAAAACCAAGGTGGGCTTGGCAGAGACAACATGTGATTCAATCAATGTCTGAGAACCTTCTAGGTCCAAATACTCTTGTGTACATTGATCATTCAATTTTTGTGATGTAATAGTTATTCCAATTTTCCTGATAAGGAACATTAGGTTAGAAGAGGAGAAGGAAATTACATAAAGTCATACTTTTAATAAATGATGTACTTAGGTGTTTTGGGCAGATTTAGGGCCCTTTCTACCAGCAGTTCTGTCACATCACACTTACACTGTCCCCTAGGATTCTAAACCACAGCCTTGACAATAACAATCATGTGCTTAGTGAGCAGAGGCACAGTGCTAAGAAAATAGGGACAGTGCCAAGTATTGAGAAAAACAAACATGAGGAAGATTCACTACCTGCTCTTGGAGTTTAATAGGAAAGAAAGATCTATGTAAATAACATCTAAATACATAGGGACCATACGCTAATCATCAAAATTCACATGTTCTAGACCAATGCTGTGGTGCTGTGAGAAAAGGATGATTCATTCACATTAAGAACACTGGAAGTGGTTAGTCTGAAGGCAGAGAAGTGATGCAAGAAGAGAAGGGCAATTAGAAAGCCAGTCTGATAAGAAAGCAAGGATAGAAAAGCACGGGTGAAGAATGATATAGTACAGGGGATCGGCACAAGGGAATTGTGATGTACATGAGGGTATGTGTGGGAGGTAAGTCAGGAAATTAAAATAGGGGGCATATCATGAAGTCATGCAGGGCCACATCAAGGAGCCTGAAATTGTTAGTATTAAAGTTTTTATTTGACAGGAAAATGACACAAATTAATCTGTGATAATAAAATAAAATAAAAGTCAGCAATGTTGTTCTTCTTGTTATTAAGTGCCCTTGAGTTAGTTCTGACTCATAGAGACCCCAAATACAACAGAATGAAACACTGCCTGGTCCTGCACCATCCTCACCATCATTGCTATGGTTAAGCCAGTTGTTGAGCAGCCACTGTGTCAATCCATCTCAATGAGTGTCTTCACCTTTTTCGTTGACCCTCTACTTTACCAAGCATGATATCCTTCTCCAGGAACTGGTCCCCCCTGATAACATGACCAAAGTATGAGAGACAAAGTCTGGCCATTCTTGCTTCTAAGGAACATTCCGGCTGTACTTCTTTCGCTGTACTTGTTTGCTCTTCTGGTAGTCCATGGTATAGTCAATATTCTTTGCCAACACCATAATTCAAATCCATCAATTCTTCTGCAGTCTTCCTTATTCATCTCACTACGGCTTTTAAAAGCAATGATTATAAATCCAAGTAAAATGAAATCCTTGACAACTTCAATCTTTTCTACATTTATGATGATATTGCTTATTGGTCTGGTTGTGAGGATTTTTGTTTTCTTCGTGTTGAGGTGTAATCCATACTGAATCTTTGATCTTTATCAGTAAGTGCTTCGAGTTATGTTCACTTTCAGCAGGCAAGGTTGTGCCATCTTATATCACAGGTTGTTAATGAGCCTTCCTCCAATGCTGATGCCATGTTTTTCTTCATATAGTCCAGTGTCCTGGATTATTTGCTTAGCATACAGATTGAATAAGAATGGTGAAAAGATACAACCCTGACACACACCTTTCCTGATTTTAAACCAAGCAGTATCCCCTTGTTCTATTTGAATAATTGTCTCTTAGTCTATGTACAATTTCTTATGAACATAAGTGTTCTGTAATTCCCATTCTTCTCAATGTTATCCATAATTTCTTATGATCCACACTGTCAAATGCTTTTGCATAGTCAATAAAACATAAGTAAACATCTTTCTGGTATTCTCAGCTTTTAGCTAAGATCCATCTGACATCAGCAGTGATATTCCACATTCCATGTCCTCTTCTGAATCTGGCTTGGATTTCTGGTGGTTCCTTGTTGATGTACTGCTACAACTGTATTTTAATTATTTCACTTTTACTTGCATGTGATATTAATGATATTGTTTCATAATTTCTGCATTTTGTTCTATTATTTTTCTTTGGAATGGGCACAAATATGGATCTCTTCCAGGTGGTTGGCCAGGTAGCTGTTTTCCAAATTTCTTGGCATAAATGAGTGAGTGCTTCCAGCATACATCTTTTTGTTGAAACATCTCAATGGGTATTCCACAAATTCCTGGACCCTTCTTCTTTTATTTTTTTTAAAATGCATTTTATTGAAATATAATTTATGTACAGTGAAATACACAAAACTAAAGTGACATGGGTCAATGCATTTTTTTTTTTTTTTTGAAGTGTTCCCTCCACTCCCTTCCCACCCTTGGCAACCAACAAAGAAAGTTTTCTTCCATATATGAACCTTTCCTTGACCCTCCACAACAACAAACTAATACTATATTTGTCCTTCTGTGATTGATTTATTTCACTCAGCATATTATCCTCCAAGTTCATCCATGTTATGAGGTATTTTGCAGACTCTACATTATTCTTTCTTTCTTTCTTTTTTTTTTTTAAATTGTGATTTGGGTGAAAATTTACAGAGCAAATTCACTTTCCATACATTTCACATACACTTTGTGTCATGACATTGACTACAATTTACCACAATGCAACAGCTCCCCTCCCACTTCCTCCTGATAGTTACCTCTTCCCTGTGTCCATCCCTCCACGCACTCCTGCCCCCTGAGCTGTCTCCCTGTGCATAAACAGCCCTTCTTTCTCCCATGATTGTTCTAAGGAGTGTATCTACCTCAGATAAATGTTCAACTCAACTCATATGCCTGTCTTTTGTTTGGCTGGAAGCCACAGAAGTGGGTTCAATTCCAGACATGAAGGGCAGCTAGGGGCCATAGTCTCAGTGGTTCCACCAGGCTCTATCAGAACAGCAAACCTGATACCACCACCACCCCCCTTTTTTCCCCAAATAATTTTGAGTTTTGTTCCACATTGTTCTCCCTCTTTATCCAGGATCTCCTACATAGATCCCCCTCCAAGTGACAGTAGTAGCCAGGCACCATCTAGTTCTTCTGGTCTCGTGGTCGTATAGGCTGTAGATCTCATGTTGTACCAGTTGCTAGGACTAATTCTTTTTATGAATCTTTGGTTTTCTTCATTATTCTTTGCTCTGGACAAGGAGAGACTCATTTTTGCATCTAGATAGCAGCTTGCTAGCTTTTAAGATCTCAGTCGCTACTCGCCAAAATAAGAGGTGGAACAATGTTTTGTATAGTATGTTATGTCAATTGAACTCGATGTCCCCTGTGACTATGGTCCTGAGCCCACAGGTTCAACTGCTTGGTCCCTCTGGGTAGCTGGCTGTGACCAAGAAGTGACTACAACCTTGCCCCTTGTCAGCTCTACTATACACTTGGGAATTCAGGTCATATAAATACACTTATAGGACCATTGTCTGCCAACCCTACGCATGGTCTTGGGTACACTCCCTGCTTCATAGACATACCTAGTAGTTCAGCTTGTCCACCCATCTATCCCCCCATATACCCATGTTTGTCTTCACTGACAACACAGTACTGTATGTGCAAAAGGGTTCATCTTTGTTGTCTGTACCTCCCATGTACCTCTCTATGTCTTCCTCCTCCTCAATGCCACCATGTTGATCACTCACATTTGGTACATTGCCCTTCTCTTCACCCAAATCAATACTTATCTTTATCTATCTAACAGTATTCCCTACTCTACCTTTCCATCCCTGGTAACCAACAAAGAAAATTTACTTCCTAGATAAACATTTACCTGACTTTTACAATAACAGACTAATACAATATTTGTCCTTCTGTGATTGACTTATTTCACTCAGCATAATGTCCTCCAAGTTCATCCATGTTATGTGGTGCTTTGCAGATTTTATGTTATTCCTTAGAGTTGCATAGTAATCCATTATGTGTATGTACCATGGTTTGGTTATCCATTCCTCAGTTGATGGACACCTAGGTTGTTTCCATCTTTTGACTATTGTAAATAGTGCTTCAGTGAACATGGGTGTACATATGTCTGTTCTTGTCATGGCTCTCACTTCTTTAGGGCATATACCTAGTAATGGAATGGCTGGGTCAAATGGTAATTCTAATTCCACCATTTTGAGGAATTGCCATACTGCTTTCCACAGTGGTTGTACCATTTTACAGTCCCACCAGGAGTGTATGAGAGTGTCAATCTCTCCACATCCTCGCCAGCATTTATTTTCTGTCTTGTTGAACTTTGCTACCAATGCTGGGGCAAGATGGTATCTCATTGTTGTTTTGATTTGCATCTCTCTAATGGTTAATGATCGTGAACATTTCTTCATATGTTTGTTGGCCACCTGAATATCCTCCTTGGTGAAGTGTCTATTCATGTCTTCTACCCATTTTTTAATTGGATTATTTGTCCTTTTGTTACCAAGGTGTGGGAGTTTTCTATAAATTCTGGAGATAAGTCCTTTGTCAGATAAATCATTGCCAGATATTTTTTCCCAATCTGTAGGTTCTCTTTTGACTCTTTTGCAGAAGTCTTTGGAAGTACTTAAAAATTTAACTTCATCTAGTTTCTCTTCTGCTGTTTGTGTATTTTGGGTTATGCTTGATAGTCTATTTATGCCATATATTAGGGCCCTTAAATATGCCCCTAGTTGTTCCTTGAGGAACTATATAGTTTTAGGTTTCACAGTTAAGTCTTTGATCCATGTGGAGTTAGTATTTCTGTATGGTGTGAGGTACAGATCTTGCTTCATTTTTCTGCAAATGGATGTCCAGTGTTGCCAGCACCATTTATTAAACAAACATTCTCTTCCCCATTTGATGGATTTCAGCCCTTTGTCAAAGATCAGCTGACCATAAGTCGATGAATCTATTTCTGGGTTCTCAATTCTATTCCATTGGCCTATGTATCTGCCATTATACCAATACCAGGCAGTTTTGACTACTATGGCTGTATAGTAGATTTTGAGATCTGGCTGTGTGAGACCTCCTACTTTGTTCTTCTTCTTCAATAGTGCTTTGCTTATCCGAGGTCTCTTTCTTTTCCATATAAAGTTAGTGATTGGTTTTCCATATCCTTCAAAAGTATTGATGGGATCTGGATTGGGATTGTATTGAATGTATAGCTTGCTTTGAGTAGAACTGATATTTTCACACTGTTCAATCTTCCTGTCCACGAGTGTAGGATGTTCTTCCATTTATATAAATTGCTTATGGTTTCTTGAAGTAGTTTTTTTATAATTTTCTTTGTACAGGTCTTTTGTGTCCCTGGTAAGATTTATTTCTAAGTATTTTATTTTTTTGGTGGCTATTGTAAATGATATTGATTTCCTTGTTTCCTTTTCAGCAATCTCTTTGCTGGTGTAGAGGAATCCAACTGATGTTTGGATGTTGATCTTGTATCCTGTCACAATGTTAAATCTTTCAATTAATTCCAGTAGATTTTTGACTGAGTCTCTTGGGTTTTCTAGGTATAGGATCATATCATCAGCAAATAGGGATAGTTTGACTTCTT
>NW_006921640.1:10490906-10491510 GCF_000298275.1 Orycteropus afer afer
ATGTTATCATTTCCTTTGTTGCTGTTGTTTTAGTATATGCTGAATATTTGTGCTTGTCCTCTCTTTTATTGTGACGTGAAGGTTTATCACATTTCTTTGAAGTTATCCTGTGATTTATAATTTTCTCCCTGAGATTAGAACAGTCTATTCTATCTTGCAAGTCTCTTGACTTCCTCACCATTTAGAAGTTCTGTAACTACGCAATATTTTCCCTCTTTTTGGTTTGTAGTTGTTCTCAATTGCCAATTGATTTCTCTGGTTTCCTGTTTACAACCTTGTGGGCTTATTTTACTTTGGTATGTCCATAGCTGTGGTTTCTGGGTTATGTCTTCTTGTGTATTAATGGTCTTTTGTTTGCTATTTTTGGTTCTCTGTTCAAAAGACTCCTTTTAGCATCTCTTGTAAGGTTAGTCTGTTTTTAAGAAATTCCCTTAGTTTATGCTTATCTAGAAATCTCCTATTTTCACCATCATATTTGAGGGAAAATTTTGCCGGGTATATAATTCTTGGTTGAAAATTTTTCTTTCAGGGTTTTATATATACCATCCCATTTCCTTCTCACTTGCATGGTTTCTGCTGAGAAATCAGAGCTTATTCTTACTGG
>NW_006921640.1:10492940-10494895 GCF_000298275.1 Orycteropus afer afer
GAGGTGGTATCACTACAGAAGTAGATTGCCCAACCTTCCTTCCAAGGAGTGGCTGGTGGGTTTGAACCACTAGCCTTCTGGTTAGCAGTGGTTTCTCTGTGATTTTTTTGCCTTAGATAATAATAGTAGTAGAGCTCCTGATAATAACAGTAGTAGTTTTAAAACAGACAAAAAGAAACAAACTAAAAAACAGAAAAAAGAAAAGAAAAAAATCTGGCAGGGTGGGCAGGGCACCCAGACTCCGTCTGAACACACAGACTGGGATGGAATTCCTGCCGGCCCAGAACGTGGGTGGGAGTGAGGGATGGCTGCACCTCCATTCACCAACAGGGTGTGGGGTATGAAAGTAACAAGAGGAATGTTCCACCTTTCTAGTCGTCCAGGTCCAGAATGTCCTTGGGGTTTCCCGGCAAGTGGATCTTGTTCTTAAGTCCCTGGAGTCTGGGAGAATGCTGTCACTTTAAATATCCAAAATGGTCAAGCTGCTTGTAAACATTCAAAATGGCTGTACCCTCCAGACAGACAAAAGTTCACAGCTCAGCCTGCCTTCCTCTTTGCTTCTTCCCCTTTTATTCTCCAGCCACCAGAGCAGTGCTCCGTGCAGTCCCTGGCTAGCAGGGCTGATTTTTAGGTTTTTAGGTCCTATCACCACTCGGCAATATCCAAGGTGTCTGTGCCATCAGGATCGCTGCCAGACTGCAGCTCAGTATGTCTCCTTTTTTGGTGTTTTCATGCAAATTCTTCTGCTAGTTGGAGTTTAGTCCATTTCTATATCCTTCCCTTCAAGGTTCAGGGGTCCAGGATTATCTTCTGTATCTGTGTTAATTGGTTATCTTTTTCTTTGTTGAAGAGGGTCTGTGAAGTCTTTCTTCCTATTTCACCATCTTACTGGAACTCCTACATTATTCTTTAGTGCTGCATAGCATTCCATTGTGTGTATGTACCATAGTTTGGTCATCCACTCTTCCATTAATGGGCACTAGGTTGTTTCCAGCTTTTTGCTATTGTAAATTGTACTGTGATGAACATGGGTTGCATATATCTGTTCCTGTCCTGGCTCTCACCTCTCTAGGATATATACCTAGTAATGGGATTGCTGGATCAAATGGTATCTCCAATTCCAGGTTTCTAAGGAATCACCATACTTCTTTCCACAGTGGTTGGATCACTTCACAGTCCCACCAGCAGTATATGAGAGTCCCAATCTCTCCACATCCTCGCCAGCATTTGTTATTTTCTGTCTTGTTGAACCTTGCCATCAGTGCTGGGTTGAGATGGTGCTTCATTTTTGTTTTGATTTGCATATCTCTGATGGTCAGTGATCGTGAGCATCTCTTCATGTATTTGCTGGCCACCTGCATAGCCTCCTTGGTGAAGTATCTATTCATGTTTTCTGCCAATTTTTCAATTGGATTGCTAATTCCTTTAGTGTTGAGGCCTTGGAGTTTTCTATAAATCTTAGAGATAAGTCCCTTGCCAGATATGTCATTATTGACAAGTATAAATTTGTTGCTCTCAGTTTTGTTACATGCTTTTTTATGGTGTCGATTTCTTTGTTCCTTACAATTTTCTATGCTGAGCTCATTATGTTTATGAATCATGTTATCACTTCCTTTGTTGCTATTGTTTTAGTGTTTGCTGAATATTTATGCTGGTCCTCTTTTTTGATATGAAGGTTTATCATTTTTCTTTGAGGTTACCCTATAATTTATAGTTTTCTTCCCAAGTTTAGAAAAGTCCTTTCTATCTTGCAGTTGTCTTGACTTCCCTACCATCCAGAAGTTCTGTAACTACACAATTTTATCCCTCTTTTTGGTTCATAGTTGTCCTCATTTGTCAATTGATGTCTCTGGTTCCCTGTTTACAATCTTGTAGGCTTCTTTACTTTGGATACTTCCATAGCTGGGTTGGTTTCTGGGTTATATCATCAGGTGTGTTAATGGTCAGTTGTTGTT
>NW_006921640.1:10495460-10512060 GCF_000298275.1 Orycteropus afer afer
ATATAAACCTTTCCTTGACCCTCCACAACAAAGAAATAATACTATATTTGTCCTTCTGTGATTGACTTATGTCACTCAGCAAAATGTCCTCCAAGTTCATCCATATCATGCACTGTTTTGCAGACTCTACATTATTCTTTAGTGCAGCATAGCATTCCATTATGTGTGTGTGTACCATGGTTTGGTCATCCACTCTTCTGCTATAAATCTTAAAGATAAGTCCCTTGCCAGATATGTAATTATTGGCAAATATGAATTTGTTGCTGTCATTTTGTTATGTGCTTTTTCATGGTGTCTATTTCTTTGTTCTTTGTTTCTATGCTGAGCTCATTTTGTTTATGAATCATGTTATCATTTCCTTCATTGCTATTGTTTTAGTATTCTCTGAATATTTATGCTGGTCCTCTTTTTTGATGTGAAGGTTTATCATTTTTCTTTGAGGTTACTCTGTGATTTACAGTTTTCTTCCCAAGTTTAGAACAGTCTGTTCTATCTTGTAGTTGTCTTGACTTCCCTCCCTTTTAGAAGTTCTGTTACAACACAATGTTTTCCCTTCTTTTTGGTTTGTAGTTGTGTTCATTTGTCAATTGATGTCTTTGGTTCCCTGTTTACAATCTTGTAGGCTTATTTACTTTGGATACTTCCATAACTGGGTTGGTTTCTGGGTTATATCATCATGTGTGTTAATGGTCAGTTGTTGGCTATTGTTGCTTCTCTGTGCAAAGGGCTGCCTTTAGTATCTCTTCTAAGGTTGGTCTGATTTTAACAAATTCCCTTAATTTCTGCTTATCTAGAAATGTCCTAATTTCACCATCATATTCGAGGGACAGTTTTGCTGGGTACCTAATTCTTGGTTGGAAATTTTTCTGTTTCAGGATTTTATATATACCATCCCATCATTGTCTTCTCGCCTGCATGGTTTCTGCTGAGAAATCTGAGCTTAGTCTTATTGGTTGCCCCTTGTAGGTAACTTTTAATTTTTCCCATGCTGCTTTCAGGATTTTTTCTTTGTTTTTGGTTTTGGTCAGTTTGATGATGATATGCCTGGGTGATTTTCTTTTCTGGTGTATCCTGTTGGGGGTTAGTTGGACTTCCTGAATGGATATATTCTCATCTTTCATCATACCAGGAGAATTCTCTTCCAACAAATCTTTGACAATTTTCTCTGTGGTTTTATTTGTCTCTTCCTTTTCTGGAATTCTGATTACACATAGGTTATTCCTTTTGATGGTATCCCAGATGAACTTTTCTTTCTTCATTTTGTTTTGATCTTTTTTCTGATTGATCCCTTTCCAAAGAAGTGTTCAGGTATTTGCCTTCAATCTTACTAATTTTGTCTTCCATTGAATCAATTCTGCTCCTTTGCCCATTCAATGTCTTATCTATTTCTGAAAATTTAATATTAATCTTCTGGATTTCTGTATGTAGATTTTGTATCATTCTAATTTTTCATTTATTTTATCATTTTGTTCTTGTATCGTCTTTCAAAATTGTTCTAGGGTTTTCTCTGTGTTTTCCTTGATCTGTCTCTCAATTTGTTGAAGATACCTAAATATAATTCATTTGAATTCCTTATCAGGGAGTTCCAATGCTGCGTCTTCCTCAAGGATGTGTTTTGGGTCTGTATCCTGGTCCCTTGTTTCTCCTGCTTTATCTTGATTCTTTGTGTGGAGTGTGATGCTCTTTTGTCTCTGAGGCATTGTGATGTTTTTGTGTTTATCCTTAATTGGTGAATGTGTGTTAGACTGACTTGCCCATGATTTTTGTTTTCTTTGTTTTGTTTTTATGTTATCTATGCAAGCAGGTAATGTGCTCCTCTATTCGCTAATTGACAGCACTTATACACTTACCACCTGTCTCCTTTCCTGTTGTCAGCCTCTCATTGTTGTCCCTGCCAACCTTGGCAAACCGAGCCTATTCTTACGTCTTTGGAATTCAAATGAGAATGCTATCACTTTAAAATCCAAAATGGTTGCCACTTGTAAAGATTCAAAATGGCTGTGCCTTTGGTCACTTTAAATATAAAAAATGGCCACCACTTGTAAACATTCAAAATGGCTGTGCCCTCGGTCACTTTAAATATCCAAAATGGCTGCTGTGTGTAAATAATCAAAATAGTTGCGTCCTCTGGACTGGGGAAAATCAACAGCTCAGGTTGTCTCCCTCCTTGCTGTTTCCCTTCCTAGTCATAGGCCACCAGCACAGTCATCCCTGCAGCCCTTGGTGACCAGGGCTGATCTTTAAATCAATTCTCAGGTCCCAACATGACTTGGAAATATTCAGGTTGTTGGTCCTGTCAGAGTAGCTGACAGTCCAGTGCTCTGTCTCCATACACACTGTTTTCGTTCAGGTTTTTCCACTAATTGGTGCCTAATCCACTTCTGTATCGTTCCTTTCAAAGCTCAGTTGTTGTTGTTGTTATGTGCCATCAAGTCGGACCGAACCCATAGCGACCTCTCCTTGGGTTCCCGAGGCAGTATCACTACGGAAGTAGATTGCCCAACCTTCCTTCCGAGGAGTGGCTGGTGGGTTTGAACCTCCAGCCTTCTGGTTAGCAGTCAAGTGTCTTAGGCACTGTGCCGCCAGAGCTCCCTCAAAGCTCAGAGCTCCAGGATTATCTTCTGTACCTCTGTCAATTGGGTTCTCTTTTTGTTGTTGAAGAGGGTCTGTGTAGCTTGTCTGCCTATTCTTCCATCTTCCTGGAAGTCCTGAAGCCTTGTTTTTTGCCAGTTTCTTCAGTGCATCTTAGTCTTCCTTCAATACTATAAGATCTTGATCATATAGTAGTGGCTGAAATGATTGAATGTCAATCAATTCTTTTTGATACAGAGACTTTGTGTATTAATTCTATCTTCTTTTGATGCTTCCTGCAATGTTCAATAGGAGCTCTGGTAACATAGTGCGTAAGGCACTTGACTGCTAACTAGAAAACTCGTGGTTCAAAGCCATCAGCCACTCCTCAGAAGGAAGGTTGGGCAGTCTACTTCTGTAGTGATACCTCCTAAGAAACCCAAGGAGGGGTCGCTATGAGTCGGGGCTGACTCAACAGCACATAACAACAACAACAGCAATGTTCAATATTTTCCTCATAGAGTCCTTCAATATTATAATGAGGCTTGGATTTTTCCATCAGTTCTTTCAGCTTGAGAAATGCTGAGCATATTCTTCCCTTTTGATTTTCTAACTCCAGGTCATTGCACATTTCATTATTATACTTTGTCTTGTGCTGCCCTTTGAAATCTTTTGTTCAGTTCTTTTACTTCAGTATTACTTCCATTCACTTCATCTACTCACTGTTTAAGAGCAAGTTTCAGAGTCTCTTCTGACATCCACTTTGGTCTTTTCTTCCTTTCCTGTCTTTTTAATGACCTTTTGGTTTCTTCATGTATGACAACCTTGATGTCATCTCACAACTTGCCCAGTCTTTGGTCATTGGTGTTCATTGAGTCAAATCTATTCTTCAGATGGTCTCTAAATTCAGGCAGGATATACTCAAGGTTGTAGTTTGCCTCTTGTGGACTTGTTTAAATTTTCTTCAGTTTCAGCTTAAACTTATATATGAGCAATTGATGGTCTGTTTCATAGTCAGCACTTGGCCTTGTTCTGACTGGTGATATTGAGCTTCTCCATCACCTCTTTCCACAGATGTAGTCAATTTGTTCATTGATATTCCATCTTGGTGGTCCATGTATACAGTCACTGTTTATGTTGATGAAGAAAGGTATTTGCAATGAGTATTGCAAAATTCTATCACATACTCTCTGGTGTCATTTCTATCACCAAGGCCATATATTTCAACTATTTTTTTGTTTCCAACTTTTGCATTCCAATCATCGGTAATTATCAATACATCTTGATTGCATATTTGGTCAATTTCAGACTGCAGACATTGACAAATATTTTCAATTTCTTCACCTTTGGTATTAGTGGTTGATTTGAAAATTTGAATAATGGTTGTATTAATTGGCCTTCCTTGTAGACCTATGACTATTATCCTGTCACTGACAGTGTTTTACGTCAAGTTAGATTTTGAATTTTTTTTTTTTTTTTTTACAATGAATGTGACTTTAAATCCTCCACTTTAAATCTTCCTTCAGGGCCTGACACAGTGATTTAATAACAATAAAATAAAAACCACTATCATTTGCATATCACTTTGTAGTAGACCTTGAAATGTTCTTTTTGATGATGAATGCAACAAAATTCCTCTTTAATTTGTCATTCCTGGCATAGCAGGCCATATGATTGTCTGATTCAAAATGGCCAATATCAGTCCATTTCAGCTTACTAATGCTTATGATATTGATCTTAATGCACTCTATTTCATTTTTTACAACTTCTGGTTTTCCTAGATTCATACTTCATACATTCTACATTCTAATTATTAATAGATATTTGCAGCTTTTTCTTCTCATTTTGAGTCACACTACATCAGCAAATGCAGGTCCTGAAAGGTTTACTCCATCCATGTCATTAAGCTGAGTCTCCTTTGAGGGGCAGCTTTTCCTCAGTCAAACTCAGAGTGCCTTCCAATCAGAGAGGCTCATCTTCTTGCACTATATCAGATACTGTTTCACAGATGTTTTTAAGGTTTCCACTGTCCAATTTTTTTTCAGAAACGAACTGCTACATCCTTCTTCTTATTCAGTCTTAGTCTGGAAGCTCTGCTGAAATCTGTCCACCATGGCTGACCCTGCTGGTATGTGAATACTAGTGGCATAGCTTCCAGCATCACAGCAATCCAGAACTGACCAGAATATAACAAACTGACAGATGAAATCGGTAACAGGCAGGAAAAATTAGATGAGGAGGATCTGGAGGCAGGGAAATCAGTTAGAGCACCATGATGAAAGTCTCAATTAAAGGAACTAACGGCCTGGACTGGGGAACTGGCCACAGAGACTGATTGGGCAGGAGTGGATTTAAGAGGTATTGTGGAGTTAGACAACTCCAAAATCTGTAGGCCAGGTGACAGGTTGGCGACTCCTGCTGGCTCATGGAATTCTGTTGTAGGGGCTGGAAATCCAAGATCCATAGGTCAGGCAAAGGGAAGAGAGCAGAGTGAGTTCTGTCAAAATATCTATTTATCTTCCAGAAGCAGATCACACCCTAAAGAAACTCCTCTTTCAAACGATTCATTCATTGTATTACATTATGACAGGCGATTAAACTGCATTGCAAAGATTATATATAGAGCATCAGCTTGTCTAGTGGTTGGCCAAACCACTGGGAACCATAGCCTAGCTAATTTGATATATAAAATTAACCTATATAGGGACACAGGAAGAAAACCATTTGATGGGTGACAATTATGAGTTCACCTTTGATATGTGGAGTTTGAACATACACATGGGGGATATCTAGCAAGCAGTTGGAACACAAGCCTGGAGTTTAGGAGAAACACCAGAGCTGGAGAGGTAGATTTAGGAGTCATCTCTAGAGGTTGTAGTTGAAGCTAAGGGAGACAGCTCAGAAGGAGAAGAGGACCAAGAATCATATCTGCAGAGAAGGTTAAATTTAAGGAATGATAAAAAAACAAAGGAAGACTACTGGAAAACAGGTAGGGAGGATGGAAATAGTGTAGAAATCAAGGGAAAAGAACTTTAAGAAGAAGTTTTGTATACTGCAGAAAATTTGAGAGGTAATGATTGAAGAGACTGTTGAGTGTGATTATTAGGAAACTTTTGAGATAATGGTTTTACTAGAACAATAACATATGTTGGAAGCCAAGTTGCAAGTGGGCTGAAGAAGGAATGAAAGATGATTTAGGTTAACACTCTCTCTTTCCTAAAAGAGGGTGGAAAGTGGGGTAGAACTGAGGCTATTTAAAAATTTCTCACCTCATCAGTTTTGTCTTGCTCAGAAACTGGGCCAGGACAGAGCTTATTAGGGTACATCTGAGGATCCACCCATGAAGAACTGAGTTTGGAGTCTAAGATACAGAATATAAAAGTATGTACCTTAGGCTGGGTTCTCTAGAGATGCAAAATCAGTGAAGTGACCTCTACATATATATGGAGAGAGAGAGAGGGAGAGAGAGAGAGAGAGAGAGAGATTTATGTCAAGGAAATGGCTTATGTGGTTGTAGAGGCTGACAAATTCCAAGACTATTGGTCAGGCATCAGGCTAGAGGCTTCTCCTGACTCACATAGCTGTAGGGGCTGATGAATCCAAGATCAGTAGGTCAGATGGCAGGCTGCTGGCTCATGGGAAGCAGAGGCTCAGGAATCCCAAGAACTGGTGGTCAGATGATGATAAGCTGGATGCAGGACATAGAGCAAGTGAATAAGCTTTGCCAGAACATCCATATATATATACATTGGATGCAAGCCACACTCCTGAGGGTACTTCTTTTACAACTGATTGACTGACTAGGGGATGATTATATCATTACATAAATGCCAATTACATCATTATATAGCTGCCAGACTACATCATTACGTAACTGCCAAACCAGTGAGAATCTGGGCCCTGCCAAGCTGATATACAATTTTAACCATCATTGTATGGCATGCTCCACTCTGGCTCAAACAATTGTTTGCAACATTTCTAAGCAGAGGTAAAACCAGTTGCTGTCAAATCTAATTCATGGCAACCCTATGTATGTCAGAGTAGAACTGTGCTTGAACTCCATGACTAATTTTTTAGAAGTAGATCACCAAGCCTTTTTCTGAGGTGCCTCTGGGTGAACCTCTAACCTTTGGGTTGGCAGCCAAGTAGGTTAACTGTTTGGACCACCCAGGGATTTCTACTGGTAAGAAAAAGAGGGAGGGAAAGAGAGATGGTGAGGGAGAGGGAGAGGAAGGAAGAAAGGAAGGAAGGAAAAGAAAGAAGTAGGTGGGTCATAATCTAACAAGTCAAGTATAACTTAAGAGAGAGTCTGGGGCAGGTGATGGTCAGAATGTAGTAGTCAGACAGTGATTATCCTGACCAAAAGTCCTTTCGACAAGCAAGTGGACCCACTGCTGGGCTAGGAGGGCTAATGGTCAGAACTCCAGGCTCTGGAAAAAGACAAATAAACAAACAATCAAGAGTAAGTTATATAGCTGTATGGAAAGTGAATTTGCTCTGTAAATCTTCACCCAAATAAAAAAAAAAAAAAAAAAGAAAGAGAGAGTAAGTTATATAAAAGGGACCAAAGTAGGAGCTCTATCCCAATGTGAGGGATGTGGGAAAGAGAAGGTCAGCGAGAAAATTGACTGTGGGTCTTGTTGGCAGCAGAAAATTCTCTCAGGGTATGAGAACACAAAAGAGCACATAGACCTGGAGAAAATGAGGTGGGAGGGGGTGATGTGGGAAAAGTGTGAGTGGCTGGTGTGTTTGAACCACCAGCCTTCTGGTTAGTAGTCAAATGCCTCAGGTACTACACCACCAGAGCTCCTGGGAAAAGTTGTTGTTATGTGCTGTGAAGTTGGACCCAACTCATAGCAACCCCTCCTTGGGTTTCTGAGGCAATATCACTATGGAAGTAGATTGCCCCATCTTCCTTCCGAGGAGTGGCTAGTGGGTTTCAACCGCCAGCCTTCTGGTTAGCAGTCAAGTGCTTTAGGCACTAAGCTACCAGAGCTCCTTGGGAAAAGTGTAGGGGCTGGCAATACATAACCACACAGGAACACTTATGGTCAAGCTAAAGAAGAAGAAGAGTTGATGCCTTTGAGTTGTGGTGCTGGCGAAGAATGCTGAAAGTACCATGGACTGCTAAAAGAGCTAACAGATCTGTCCTGGAGGAAGTGCAGCCAGAGTGCTCCTTGGAAGCAAGAATGGCCAGACTTCGTCTCACCTATTTTGGTCATGTTGTAAGGAGGGACCATTCCCTGGAGAAGGATGTCATGCTTGGTAGGGTGGAGGGTCGACGAAAGAGGAGGAGGCCTTCAACGAGATGGATTGATACGGTGGCTGCGATGATGAGCTCAAGTATAGCAGGGATTGTGGGGCTGGCGCGGGATAGGGCAATGTTTCGTTGTGCTGTGCATGGGGTCGCTATGAGTCGGAAACGACTCGACGACACTTAACAACAACAACAACAAAAGAAGCTAAAACTTCAGGGCCTCTCACTTGTACTGTCCCCTTCCAAGACCCTTTGGGGGCCCTATCAATGTGTTCATGAGTCATATGCTTCAGTAAAATGTTCAGAATTAAGACATTTTAACCATAATTGGTTAGGACTGCTGTCTCATTCCATTTGTCTAGCCCTTTGTCACATTTCCCCTTGTGTCAGTGGTTGAATGGCCATAGGCATTTTTGGGACCCAGCCAAGTGGAAGTTGATTTGCAGACACATTTAATTTGGATTTATACGGTTCACAGTCACTTCCATGTCTAATGAAGCTATTGCTAGCCATCCAGGTATAGTGACATGAAGGTGTAGGTCTACAGGGCTTATTGTGGTACAAATATATTCTATAACATGCAGCACCAGAAACATGAAGAATGTGGAGGAGAAACAAGATTTGAAATCTACAGTCAAAATTAAGTCAGTGGAAAATTCAGCTCATATAGGAAAGAAATTTTTCTAAATTTAACAGCATCTCTAGAAATTATGTGATATTATCAATAATGAGTTGTGAATCTGAAAGAATTATAAGTAAAACAATAAAAACAAATTTCAAAGAACCATGTTAGAGAAAAGAGTGCTTTATCTATTTTCTTTACAAATTTTATTACAAAATCTTTGTCATATTAAGAGGCAATCAAAGACAATGTAGTAAAAAATACAGAAATAGTGTATTACAGAGGTGCTAGAGGTGCTAGAGGTGCTATAGATTGAACTGGGAGCTCTGGTAGCGTAGTGGCCAAGGCACTTGACTGCTAACCAGAAGGCTGGTGGTTCAAACCCACCAGCCACTCCTCGGAAGGAAGATGGGGCATTCATCTTCTGTAGTGATGATGCCTTGGAAACCCAAGGAGGGGTCGCTACGAGTCGGGTCTGACTCGACGGCACATAACAACAACATGGATTGAATTGTGCCCTCCCCCAAATATGTGGTGTAAATGCTAAATCCCTACACTTGTATATAACATCATTTGGGAATAAGACTTTCTTTGTTATGTTAATGAGATCACAGCAGTGTAAGGTGTGTCTTAAACCAATCACCTATAAAATATAAAAAGAGCAGATTACACACAGAGAATGATGCATGAATGGAGGGGAATACAGGTAGACCCTGCCACCAGGGGTCCTTCTAGTGATATGTACTACATAGAATTTTGCAATGTATAATTTGCTGAATTTATCATTCTCTAAGGGAGCCCTGGTGGCTCAGTGCTTGAAACACTTGACTGCCAACCAAAAGGTTGCCAGTTTGAACTTGCCAGCTGCTCCAAGGGAGGGAGATGTGGCAGTCTGCTTCTGTAAAAATTTATCTTATTGTGATTAGGTGCTGTTGAGTTGGTTCTGACCCATAGTGACCTTATGTACAACAGAACGAAACACTGCATGGTCCTGTGCCATCTCCACAATTGTTGCTATGTCTGAGCACATTGTTGCAGCCACTGTGTCAATCCTTTTCATTGAAGGTCTTCCTCTTTTCACTGACCCTCTACTTTAACAAGCATGATGTCCTTCTCCAGGGACCAGTCCCTCCTGATAACATGTCCAAAGTAAGTGAGACAAAGTCTTGCCATCCTTGCTTCTAAGGAGAATTCTGGCTATACTTCTTCTAAGATAGATTTGTTAATTCTTCTGGCAGTCCATGGTATATTCAATATTCTTCATCAACACCCAAATTCAAATGCATCAATTCTTTTCCATCTTCCTTATTCATTGTCCAACCTTCATATGCATATGAAGTGATTGAAAATAGCATGGTGTGGGTCAGGCATATCTTAGTCCTAAAAGTGCCATCTTTGCTTTTTAATACTTCAAAGAGGTCTTCTGCAGCATCATTTGATTTCTTGAGGTAAAGATTTACAACCTTGGAAACTCTGTGGGGCAGTTCTACTCTGTTCTGTAGTGTCACTATGAGTCAGGATTGACTTGATGGCAGTGGATTTGGTTGTTTGGTTTTGTCATTCTCGAATATTCACTTGCAGATGTTCAATGCTATGATTTATAAGGATACGGATAATAAAAGACAATAATAATGAAAACTAAGAAAAGAAGTATTCTACTTACATCAGAGCTGACTTATGAATCATTGGAACAGAACCCTGTTATAAGTTGGGGACTATCTGTATACACATCACAGGAAGGTTGCCAAGGAACACAGGGACAGAAGCTCAAAAGAGACAAGGACTTTCCTCTATAGCTGACACAGAGAGAAAACCTTCCATTAGCTATGGCATCTGCATTTGGTCATGTCAGAAAGAACCAGTCCCTGGAGAAGGATATCAAGCTTATTAAAGTAGAGAGGTAGCAAAAAAGAGAAATCTCTCAATGATATGGATTGACACAGTGACGATGTTGACGGGCTCAAGCATTGCAATGGTTGTGAGGATGGCCCAGAACCAGGCAGTATTTCATTCTGTTTTGTATAAAGTTGTTATGAGTTGGAAATGACTTGACAACACCTAACAACAACAACAGCCTCCTAAAATATGAGAAAATAAATTTCTGTTCATTAAAGCCACTCACTTTTGGAAATTCTGTGATAACAGCACTCAGAGAATAAAATAAGAGGTATATTGGCAAGTGAATTGATAAAAATGTTATGAATCTTTTCTGGATTTTTTTTTGTGCGAGCTTTTCTGCATTTCTCAGCTTAAAAATTGCTATTTGTTGTGATTTATTATCTCATTTTGATTAAATATTCATTTTCATACCTATTTTTATTTTAGTTTTACACTTTTTCTCTTAACTGAGTGCCTCAAATTGTATATGCTTCATACTATAAAACTTGGATCTACCTCTCTTAGATTATTGCCTATTTATTGGATGATTGAAAGATAACTCTAGGGCTAGGAATTTTGGTTGTGAAAGGACCTTTGTGTATCTAAACACGGAAGAAAATCTAGATATTCAAATATGTGGGCTGTAGTCTCTGTAACCTCTTTACTTGATACCACAGAAGAATGCAGATGTGTGACTCATGCTGCCTAGTAATGACCTACTGACAATGAATTCTAAACACTTTCAACAGGCAAATCTTTTGGAGCAAAGGTGCACTTTGCACAAGTGCCCAATAAGTATTTGTTGACTTAAGGAGAGATGGTATGTAAATATACAACTCTCTGTCTAAGGGAAGCTGGTAGCTAGTGGATAATCATTGTTCCAAGATACTTTCTCTTGCCTTCTCATTATCTAGCCCCTTCTCTTCTAATTAACTGGCATTCTCTAGGGTGAAAGGTGGACCCAGTGAATGGAGAGAAAGAAATTACAGCATGCATTCATGCACCAAACTTTAATTGAATACCTACTGAAGCTTGGGTACAAATATGATCCTACCTCTTTTATTTTTCCAATTAATCATTCAAGATCTCATATGCTCAACTTACAAGTACATCTTCCCCCTCTTGCAGTATCTCTGATTTGTCTAAGAGCACCTGCTCAGTCCAAAACACTTGGGGCTATTCCTGCTTCTGCTAAGTAGAAAGAAGCATAATTGTATCAGTCTACCACTGACATCATTTCTTTCACAGACTCAACATTTGCTTTTGAAAACTGATCCCACTAACTTTGAGGGATGCTCATCCATTATACTTGATGTTGCTTGTTCAGATTCTTTACTGGTGGTAGTGGTGGTTCAATCTTAGACTCTTAAGTTTAGAGCTCTTGTAATTCATACTTAGGTGCTTAAGCATTATTCCAAAGCATAACCCTTATGCCAAGAAAACTGAATCTAGAGTTGTTTCACATTAATCATTGCAAAAACGGCAAGGAGGCCACATATTCCGACCTCTTCTAGCCCCACAAAAGGAAGACAGAGTCACCATCAATAACCCAAGGCCTATTCCTGCCAGGCCAGACATGCTGCCTCCCTCCAGCCCTTTCTCCAATTGTTCCTCCCAAAGCACCCACCACCTCTCTCCTGGGTTCGATAATTCACTGCAGTGGCCACACACAGCTCACAGATTATGGGGTTTATTAGGGAAGCACCAGAGGCTACAATTCAAGTTCAGAAAAAATGCTCAGTCTCTCTCCTAGCCCACCATCCCTCATCCAACAGTCTCTCACAGTCTCTTTCCCAGCAGTGTTGGTCCCTCAGTGTCTCACTCAGCAATGCATGTCTCTTGCATCTCTTTCCCAGCAACGTGTCTCAGGAGCGCGTGTCTCTTTCAGCAGCACGTCTTCCTCAACCAGCAGTCAGAGAGAGTTCTGCCTCTAGGAGGCCTCCTTTTGAGCTTGGCAGAGTGGCCAAACCAACCAATCATAACAACAGAATTCTAAGCACCTGAGAGTGAGCCTCCCATAACATTGCGTTGTGCCACGCCCAACAGAAATAACCCAGGTGGGTAAAATTTACCATCAGTAGCTCCTCAGTTGCTCATTCCACCACTGAGTTTACAATGACTTATGGGTAGAAAAGCCACACTAAGTAATTTACTATACTGGAATCATACTTATTGGAACCAACACTCCTTCAAGAATACAGGTACTGGTTTGGAACCCAGGCCACAAGCTCAAATTCTTCTCCATATGGTAGTTCCCCTCTGGGATAGGTGCTTAAATCAACTAGGTCAAGTGACAGTCAGAGTGATAGACACTATACTGGGCTTAGAACTTCCCCTCCTCTCTGAATATAGCTGATTTTGTTCAAAATAACATGTGCACCTCCACACATTTCCTGGAGGCTCCTCAGACCCTAATGATAATGGTAGAGGAAACCACTCAGGGTTAGGAGCAGGAGAACACAAATTTTAAAATGGCTCGAAAAACCTCAGTAATCAAGGTAAACTATTTTAATGCAATATTTAAAAAAAATCAACATAGCAAATTATGGCCTATGGGTTGGCTACTTGGTTCTATAAAATAAAGTTTTATTGGAACCAGGGCAGGATTAGAGTGAAGCAAGTGAAGCAGATAATAAAAGTACAGGGTCAGATCTTGTCTTTATTTAAAATTTTGATAATTTGTTCATCATGGATTTTTTGCATTAATTTTTATTTTAAAAACACTGGGCAATCTACTTCTGTAGTGATGCTGCCTTGGAAACCCAAGGAGGGATCGCTATGAGTCGGATCTGACTTGACAGCAGTGCATTGCATTTGTGTTGTGTTATATTAAACATTATTTATCTTGGCTATTGAGCTTTTAGAGCCCGTCTTAAATTTTGTACCCAAGGGGGGTGCCTCACTTGCCTCATTGTGGAGCTAGCCCTGGGTCTGCTACCACCAGTCTTTTGCTCATATTTGCACTATGTGAGTTATCATTTTGAACACAGCTGAGATGTCTAATATATACAAAATTCCAAGATATATTAAGTTGTATAACTGAAAAGAAGTTACTATGAGAGAAAATAATATTACATAATTGTTTTAGATTTGGTAGTTAGCAAAGACCTCTCTGAAGAAGTCTCTTGCTACTGGAACTTAGTAGAAATGAAGACATTTAAAGAAGAGGAATGTGGGGAAGAAAATTTTACAAAAATGTGAACAACATATTAAAAGGCTGCAAAGCAGAAGAAAGCTTTATGTAATGGAGGGATTGGAAGAAGGCTGGTGAGGTAAGAGTGCAACAGCATGAACCCTGGGAGCTCAAAAGGTTAAGTAGCAGGTTCATGGGTGTTTATTTTCTTATGCTTCATAACTTCCACATATGTTCCTTATATTCTTCTATATGTTCAATTATTTCATAATTTTAAAAAGCAATAAAAAAAAATTGTGAACAGGAGTTCAAGCTGTATAGCACATGCAGGACGTGGATAAATCTTGTGAAAAGCCTTCCTGTGAAGTGAGGATGGGGAGACAAGGTGGCATGGAGGGATGTAGAGCCAATGTAGGGATTTCCAAAAAGATGTTAGAACATAACTTGAATCTAACTATGAAAACAGCAGATAAGGCCAAGACAATGAACTCCTTAAAAAATTACTGCTTGTGTTCTTGCTTGCTTCAGATATGTCATCAGGAAAGGCCAATCTCTAGAAAAGGACATCGTAAACATAAAGTAGGAGGTCAGCCACATTGAGAACTCTCAATGAGATGGGCTAACACAGCAACCACAACAATGGACTGAAACACACCAATGATCATGAAGAGGGTGCAGGGCCTGAAACGTCTTGTTATATTGTATGTAAGGTCGCCAAGAATGGGGACCGACTTGATGGCAACTAACAACAATTCTTCAAAAATGTCAGTGCTATGACAGATTAAAAAAAAAAAAAAGACTGAAGAATTGTTCCATATTAAAGGAGACTAAAGAAATATGCCAACCAAATGCAAAACATGATCTTAAACTAGGAGAAGAAGCTACAAAGAGACAACTGGTAAAACTGGAATATGATAATATATGAAATAAACCAACCCAAACTCACTGCTATCAACTAGATTCTATCTTGACCCTGTAAGGCAGAGTAGAACTGTCCCATAAGGTTTCTGTTCTGGTTAGCTAGTGCCACTCTGACAGGAATATACCACAAATGGGGCAGCTTTAACAAACAGGAGTTTATTTTCTTACAGCTTGGAGGCTTTAAGTTCGAGTTCAAAGTGCCAGGCTCTAGGGGCTGGGTGGAAGTCCCTCAACCTTGGGCTTCAGCTCTGCCTCCTGCTCCTGGCCCACTGAAGCTGGAGGCTTTTCTTCACTCAGCTGTTGCCTGCTGAGGCTGACAAACCCAAGGTCGACAAGTAATAAGGCACAGTCCTGATATTACCAAATCACACGGCAGGCCCTTAATTCAAATCTGTTAAAAGTTCCAAGATTGGCAGAGCATGGCAGGCTGCTGAACAAGGACTCAGCTACTGCAAGGTTCAAGTGTGCCACAAGCTAGAGACCATTCCCAAAGCTGCTTCTTATATACAGGAAGCAGACTTCATTCCTAAAGCAGCTACTCAGCTGCTTGTGGTAGATCCTACCATGGAGGTGATTACCGGTCTCATCACGGGGAATAACTACCAGCAGCTGCCCAGCCACTCAACCAGGCCCAGCCAAGTTGATGTACAACCTTAACTACTACAGTTTCCAAAGCCATAAATTTTTACAGAAGCAGACTGCCACATCTTTCTCCCATATAGTGGTTTGTTGTTGTTATATGCTGTCGGGTTGGACCTGACTCATAGCGACACCTCCTTTGGTTTCCGAAGCAGTATCACTATGGAAGGAGATTGCCTCATCTTCCTTCTGAGGAGTGGCTGGTGGGATGAACCGCCAGCCTTCTGGTTAGCAGTCAAGTGCCTTAGGCACTATGCTACCAGAGTTCCCATATAGTGACTAGTGGGTTCAAACCACTGACCTTTTGGTTAGCAGTTAAGTATTTAACCACTGTGCCACCAGAGTTCCTTGAAATATGGAATACAGATTATGAACATGTATTGTATCAATGTAAGTATCCTGAAATTGATAATCTTATTCTGGTTATACAATAGAATGTCCTTATTCTTAGGAAATACACATAGAAGTATTAGGCACAAAGATGTATGATTTATGTAACTTACTCTCAAATAGCAAAGAAAAAGAATATAATGTGATTGTGTGTGTGTGGGTGTGCACATATGTGTGCAAATGCATATGTGGGAGGTTAGGGAGAAGAGAAGAGAGAGGGAGAAAAAAAATGTTAAAAATTGGTGTGGCAGTTAAGTTTGTGTGTCATCTTGGCTGGGCCTGGTTGAATGGCAAGGCAGCTGGATGTAGTATTCCCCATGACGAGACTGGTAATCAACTCCATGGTAGAATCTAATGTGAGCAGCTGAGTAGCTGCCTTAGGCATGTGGTCTGCTTACTGTATATAAGGAGAAGCCTTGGGCATAGTCTCTAGCTTATGGCACGCTTGAACCCTATATGTAGCCATGTCATTGTTCTGCAGCCTGCCACGCTCTGCTGATCTTGGGACTTTTAATGGACTTGAATTAATGGCCTGCTGTGTGGTTTGGTAATATCAGACTGTGCCTTATTACTCGTCAACCTTGGGCTTGTCAGCCTCAGCAGACAGCAGCTGAGTGAAGAAAAGCCTACAGCTTCAGTAGGGAGCAGGAGGCAGAGCTGAAGCTAAAAGTTGAGGGGCTTCCACCCAGCCCTTAGGCCTGGCACTTTGAACTCGAACTTAAAGCCTCCAAGCTGTAAGAAAATAAACTCCTGTTTGTTAAAGCCATCCCATTTGTGGTATATTCTTGTCAGAGAGACACTAAGTAACCAAAACAATTGGTGAATCTGGGTAAAGGGTATACTGAAGTTTTTTGCTTTTCTCTAAGTTTGAGGTTATTTCAAAATAAAAGTTAAAAATTTAAGATAGCAGATACTAGAACACCTGAAAGGAATAATCACAGGAGTAATCAAGATGGAAAGATTGAAAACTAAGGGGAGTGAGGTGATATACAATAGTCTAGTGTCCCCCCAGAATGAGAGTAAGTGGGTTTATAGGCTCACCTAGAGCAAATGGGATCTAGTAGGAAAAGGGAGTCTTCCTTCTTAAAACAGATATTGTTGTTGTTGTTGTTGTTTGCCGTCGAGTCGTCCCCGACTCATAGCGACCCCTCCTTGGGTTTCCGAGGCAGTATCACTACGGAAGTAGGAT
>NW_006921640.1:10519280-10524822 GCF_000298275.1 Orycteropus afer afer
TGAAAGAGAAAAATTTCCAACCAAGAATTAGGTACCTAGCAAAATTGTCCTTCAAATACAATGGTGAAATTAGGACCTTTCCAGATAAGCAGATATTAAGGGAATTTGTTAAAACCAAACCAACTTTAGAAGAGATGCTAAAGGCAGCCCTTTCGACAGAGAAGCAACAACAGCCAACAACAATTGACCATTAACATACATGATAATGTAACCCAGAAACCAACCCAGCTATGGAAGTATCCAAAGTAAAGAAGCCTACAAGATTGTAAACAGGGAACCAAAGACATCAATTGACAAATGAGGACAACTACAAACCAAAAAGAGGGATAAAATTGTGTAGTTACAAAACTTCTAGATGGTAGGGAAGTCAAGACAACTGCAAGATAGAACAGACTTTTCTAAACTTGGGAAGAAAACTATAAATTATAGGGTAACCTCAAAGAAAAATGATAAATCTTCATATCAAAAAAGAGGACCAGCATAAATATTCAGCAAATACTAAAACAATAGCAATGAAGGAAGTGATAACATGATTCATAAACATAATGAGCTCAGCATAGAAAATTATATGGAACAAAGAAATCGACACCACAAAAAAAAGCACATAACAAAAATGACAGCAACAAATTCATATTTGCCGATAATTACGTATCTGGCAAGGGACTTATCTCCAAGATTTGTAGCAGAGAGTGGATGCCCAAACTATGATACACACACATAATGGAATGCTATGCAGCACTAAATAATAATGTAGAGTCTGCAAAACACCACATAATATGGATGAACTTGGAGGACATTATGCTGAGTGAAATAAGTCAATCACAGAAGGACAAATATAGTATTCGTTCTTTGTTGTGGAGGGTCAAGGAAAGGTTTATATATGGAGGGAAACTTTCTTTGTTGGTTGCTAGGGGTGGGAGGGGAGGGGAGGGAACTTGCAAAATAAATATAAATAAATAATGTATTGAGCCATGTCACTTTAGTTTTGTGTATTTCACTGTACATAAATTATATTTCAATAAAATGCATTAAAAAAAAGAGAAGAAGATGGAAGGAATACACAGAGTCACCGTACCAAAAAGAACTGATAGGTCTTCATTCATTTCAGGAGGTGGCACATGATCAAGAACCAATGATATTGAAGGAGGAAGTCCAAGCTGCACTGAAGGAATTGGCAAAGAACAAGGCTCCAGGAATTGATGGAATACCCTTTGAGATGTTTCAACAAACAGATGCCCTGCTAGAGAAATTCACTGGGCTATGCCAACAGATTTGGAAGACAGCTACCTGGCCAACTGATCGGAAGAGATCCACATTTGTACCCATTCCAAAGAAAAGTGATCCCACAGAATGTGGAAATTATTGAACAATATCATTAATATCACATGCAAGTAAAATCTTACTGAAGATAATTAAAAAACGGTTGCAGCAGTATATTGACAGAGAGTTTCCAAAAATGTAAGCTGGATTCATAAGAGGATGTGGAATGAGGGATATCATTGCTGATGTCAGATGGATCTTAACTGAAAGCAAAGAAAATCAGAAAGATGTTTACTTATATTTTATTGACAATGCAGAAGCATTTGTGTACATCATAGCAAATTATGGATAACATTGAGAAGAATGGAAATTCCAGAACACTTGATGTAGTCATGAGGAATCTGTACATGGATCAGGAGGCTGTTGTTCAAAGAGAAAAAGGGGATACGGACTGGTTCAAAATTAAGAAGGGAATGTTCAAGGTTGTATCCTTTCACCATAATTATTCAACTTGTATGCTGAGCAAATAATCCAAGAACCTGGATTTTATGAAGAAGAATGTGGCATCAAGATTGGAGAAAGACTCATTAACAACCTACGATATGCAAATGACACAACTCTGCTTACTAGAAGTGAGGATGACTTGAAGCACTTACTGATGAAGATTAAAGACTACAGTCTGCAGGAGGGATTACACCTCAACAGAAAGAAAACAAAAGTCCTCACAACTGGCCCAATGAACAGCTTCACAGTGGATGGAGAAAAGATTGAAGTTGTCAAGGATTTCATATTACTTGGTTTTACAATCAACACCAATGGAAGCAGCAGTCAAGACATCACACGATGTATTGCATTGGGCAAATCTGCTGTAAAAGACCTGTTTCAAGTACTGAAGAGCAAAGATGTCTCCTTGAAGACTAAGGTACGCCTAACCCAAGCCATGGTATTTTCAATCACCTCTTATGCATGTGAGAGCTGGACAATGAATAAGGAAGACTGAAGAAGAGTTGATGCTTTTGAGTTGTGGTGTTGGAGAAGAATGATAAGAGTTCCATGGTCTGCTAAAAGGACTAACAAATTTGTCTTGGAAGAGTGCCGCTGGAATGCTCCTTGGAAGCGAGAATGGCCAGACTTTGTCTTATGTACTTTGGTCATGCTATCAGAAGGAACCATTACCTGGTGAAGGATATCATGCTTGGTAAAGTGAAGGGTCAGCAAAAGAGAGGAAGTCCCTCAACAAGATGGATAGACACAGCGGCTGCAATGATGGTCTCAAGTATAGCAAGTATCATGAAGCTGACACAGGACTGGGCAGTGTTTTGTTCTGCTGTGTATAGGGTCACTATGACTTGGAGATGACTCGACGACACTAACAACAACAGCAACAGCAAGAATAAGCTAAGTCCATTTGTTGGAGGAAAGAAGTGTCTCTTTAATCAATGGTGCTGGGAAGTTGAATTGCCATATGCAGAAAAATTGAACATGATCTCTGTCTCACACCATGCACAAAAACAAATTCAAAATGGATTAAGTAAATGTGCAAACTGAAATCATAAAATTATTAGAAAAACAAACAGGCCTAGTTGTTTAGTCACTTTCTGTTATTAGGCAGTGACTAGCTAGTAGGCCTAGCTTTCAACAATGGATTATCTAATATAATAACAAAAGCACAAATAGTAAAAGGCAAAATAAATATATGGAACCTTATAGGAAGACTGACACAGTGGCTGCAATAAAGGGCTTAGGTATAGCAAGGATAGTGAAGCTGGCCCAGGACTGGGCAGTGTTTAGTTTATAGGGTTGCTATGAGTTGGAGACAATTCAATGGCACCAAACAATGAAACAACAACATCATTTATTGAAAACTTTTGTTCATCGAAAGACTTTACCACAAAGTGAAAAGACAAGTTACTGCATGGGAGAATCTATTTGGAAACTATATATCCAGCAAGAATCTAATATACAAAATACACATAATACTTCTACAACTTAACAACAAAAAGACAAATAATGCAATCATAAAATGGGCAATGAACTTGAATAGACATTTTACCAAAGATGACTTTCAAATGGTCACCAAGCACAGAAAAGATGCTTAGCATCATTAGCTATCAGAGAGATGCAAACTAAAACAAAATTAGATATTGTTACAATCCCAGTAGAATGGCTAAGATAACAAAACAAAACAGAAAATAACAAATGGTGGTGAAGATGTGAGGGAAATTGGAACCCCTATCCATTGTTGGTGGGAATGCAAGACAGTATAGCCATTGAGAAAATAAAGTGGTGATTCCTTAAAAACTAAAAATAGTATTACCATATGATCCAACAATTCCACTCCTAGGTATATACTCAAAAGATTTAAAAGCAAAGACTCAAAACAAGACTTGCATACCAGTTTGTTGCAGCACTGTTTACAATAGCTGGAAAGTGGAAACAACCTAAATGCCTAACAGCAGGAGAATGAATAAACAAAATGTTGTACATACATAGAATGGAATATTATTCAGCCAGTAGGAGAAATAAAGTCTTGATATATGCTACAGTGTGGATGGAGCTTGAAGACATTATGTTGAGCATACTGAAAGTACCATGGTCTGCTAAAAGAACTAACAAATCTGTCCTGGAAGAAGTGCAGCCAGAATGCTCCTTGGAAGCAAGAGCGACCAGACTTTGACTCACCTACTTTGGTCATCAAGGAGGGGACACTATGAGTCGGGTCTGACTTGATGGCACATAATAGCAACAACAATGTTGGTCATGTTGTCGGAAGGGACCATTCCCTTAAGAAGGATATCATGCTTGTTGAAGTGGAGGGTCAACGAAACAGGGGAAGGCCCTCAACAAGGTAGACTGACACAGTGTCTGCAATAATGGGCTTAGGTATAGCAAGGATCGTGAAGCTGGCCCAGGACTGGGCAGTGTTTAGTTTATAGGGTCATTATGAGTTGGAGACAATTCAATGGCACCAAACAACAAAAAAACAACAACATTATTTATGTAAAAATACAAGAAAAGGCAAATTATATTGACCAAAATTCATTAGTGGTTACCAGAGGTGAGAGGGAGGGGGCAAAGGGAGGTTAACCATGATGGAAAAATCGTATTTATCAAGCATAGTATTGCATAACCACTTACTGTAACTATTACCAATAAGTTGTACATCTGTGTTGTTGTTGTTGTTGTTATGTGCCGTTGAGTCGGACCCGACTCATAGCGACCCCTCCTTGGGTTTCCGAGGCAGTATCACTACCGAAGTAGATTGCCCCATTTTCCTTCTGAGGAGTGGCTGATGAGTTTGAACCACCAGCCTTCTGGTTAGCAGTCAAGTGCCTTAGCCACTATGCTACCAGAGCTCCCTGTACATCTGTAGAAAGTTGAATTGGCAAAAGTTGTGTGATAGATAGATTTAGAAGGGCAGCAAAAAGAAAAAGAGTAGCTGCTAAGGCTGCTTTTTTGTAACCAAACACTTCATGGGATTTGGTTCCTTGGTTTGGAGGATTAGGGTCATGGTTCCATAGTACATCCCTGTAATTGGCCTAATAATATGTTTAGTGCTTCTGTTCTATCTCCTTGTTCATTGTGTAATGAGTGGGGTCTTAAAAGTCTGCAAGTGGCCATCCAAAGCACAACAATTGTTATTTATTCACCTGGAGCAACAGAGGAAGGAGAGTCAGGAATGGGAGGATGATATGGAATGTGTGGTTAATTGCCTCCTTTACCATAAGACCAAAGAACTGGAGGTTCCAGGCTACCACTATGGAACATTTTGATCAAAGATTCCACACAATTCTGATCAAAAGGGAGGAAATGCAGAATAGAATTTTTAATTTCATAAATTCCAGACAGAGCATGGAGGCTGCATGAACCCCTGAAACTACTGCCATGATATAATCTTTAAACCTTAAACCAAAAATATCCCCTGAGGTCTTCTTAAAACCAAACAGTAGTTTAGCTTAAAATTGAGTAACAAATATCTGCCTTGAGCATTCTAGTCTTATAAGAGCTATCCATATGGGATCAAATTGACAACAGCAACTTCAGATATTAGATAGGGACATTTTGTTGTTGTTGTTGTTATGTGCTGTTGAGTTGGCCCCGACTCATAAGGACCCCTCCTTGGGTTTCCAAGGCAGTATCACTATGGATACTGCCCCAGGGTTACAGGTGAGGAGAGACAACTCAGGGATGCCCGAAGTAGCAAGTGGGAAGAGCAGGAGAAAGGGGATTAAAAGCCAGGAAGCCAGAGAGAAGAGCAGTCAGCTGAAGGGATTAGGTGAGG